>NW_008651618.1:0-9490 GCF_000695815.1 Acanthisitta chloris
CGGTAAGCGAGCACAGTGCCGCTCCCTGCCCCGTGTCCCCGCTGTCTGCAGCGGGAAAGCTTTTCTTCAGCTCATGGGCGCTTTCTCGCTGTGCTCCATTGGCGGAATTCGGGCTCTAGCCAAGGCGAGCAGTTTCTTTTCCGCACTGGTCACGCGTCTCTTTAGTTTCCTGGTGTTGTAGGACAAGCAGTGGGGAAACAGATATGGAGGTATTTCACAGAACCATAAAATTTTAGGGTTGGAATGTACCTTACAGATGATCTAATCATGGGCAGGGACACCTCCTCACTAGATCAGGTTGCTCAAGGCTCATCCAACCTGGCCGTGAACACTGCCAGGGTCGGGGCAGCCACCACATCCCTGGGCAGCCTGTGCCAGTGTCTCACCACTCCCACAGGGAAAAACATTTTTTTTAAAATCCAACCTAAACTTTTCCTCCTCCAGTTTTTGAACCCATTACCCCTTGTCCTATCAGTGCAGTTCCTAACACAGAGTCCCTCTCCAGTTCCCTTGTAGGCCTTTCAGATATTGAAAAGTTGCTCTGAGGTCTTCACACAGTCTTTTCTCCAGGCTGAACAGCCCCAACTCCCTCAGTCTGTCCTCATAGGAGAATATAGGCATTTACTTACCATTGAAGTTGATTTCATTTGGAATTAGCACCTAAAAGGTGATTATTTTTTTTTGGAGGGGAGAGGTTGTCTGCAGTTTACAGGTACTTTTATTTACCTTATTTTTTTCATTTAGGACCTTGTTTACTACTTCCCAGACTCCTCTACTGCCCTCTTCCTTTGTTTATTCATTTAACCGGGTGTTGTTTTTCCCTTCTCCAAGGAAAAAAAGACTGTTTTGTCTGCTTGTTCTTTCTTTCTTTGGGGAAGCAGAATTAAAAACTCTACAGTGTGTTTCAGCTGAGCCAGATGGATTTACATTTACCCCGAACTTTACTTTTGTTTTTAAATATACATCTTAGAGCTAACACACACTTGTCAGCTTGAGAGAGCTTGGCCTTCTTGTAGATCTCACCAGAGTTTCATATTGTTAGGGACTGTTGTGAAATAAGTGTTTTCCTTTGTTAAACCTTGTTTCTCACACATTATATTTTTCTCACCTCCAAGTGTCTGTCAGTTGTTTGGTTTCTCCCCTCTCAGTGGTGTTTTGGTGTTGGCTCCGTGTTTGGTATGGCTCTGTCAGCTCTCAGCCTGGAGAAAGTAGTAGGGCTGTCGCTTACACATGGAGTGAGTCCGTTGCATGTCAGAGGTTTTGTCTCCTCTTTGCTCTGGGGCAAGAACAAACCAAATGAAGGATGGAAGTAACTACTGTTGCAACAGACCTGTTACACCTCACTTCAGGGCTTGCTTAGGAGAAAGGAAATTATTTTGTTGAATTAATTCATATGACTTAATGGAGAAACATTTCTTCTACCATTTTAGTGTTGGTGGGGCCTGAAGGGTATGGATCTTGTCAGCATCATGTTGATCTTGGCCAAACTATTAAGAACAACTTGCTTTCAACTAGGAGCAGTGTTAAAATTAATTGAGCCGTGACAGACTGGAAGTTTTGGTTTTATGACTTTGGCATTCGGTCCACCTTTTAGTGTAATTAATTTACCAGTGCTGTTATCTCCTGAAGGGGATGGCTGACACAGCAGAAACATCTCTTAATTTCCGTTAGTGAGTCTCTGGATGCAACTTCTTGCTCTGTGAAGAATTACTGCTGTGCAGCTGTGTAGATAATTGCACTATTTGCAGCTTAAATCTCTTTCCTGTGCCCTAGGAACTGACTCAGAGTTAACTTTCTAGTGTTAGAAAACTGTTCCAGTAGCCTCTCCCCTCCCCTTGCTCCTTTTTATTTATTTATTTTTTATTTCAATCAGCCAAAAAGTATCTCTGAACTTTGTCCTGTCAAGTGTGGACGAGAGTGGCTGTACCAGGTCAGGGTCTGGCCTGGGGTCTGGCAGGGTGTTTTCACAGCAGTTCTTTCAAAGGAGCAGTGTCAGGCAGTGAAATCGGATTGTAAACACTGACTTTGCTCTAGCAAAACTGAACTTCCTCTTGGCTTAACGTCCTGTAACCCTCTCAGAATTCACAGCCCAAACAAACTCTTCTTGAAGCACTCTGTGGCATACTCATTTTTAATCACAGTCATGTTATCTGTGTACATCATGCTCTGTTTGACTGCTAAGAATATGGTGATAGTTCATTCCTTATTCAACAACTGTGACTTGTTTTTGTACTCCCCCTCTTCCCCAGTGCTTTATTTTTGGTGACTGGCTTTGCTCTCACGTTTGTGTTCCAGGTGGGAGGCAGCAGTAATGCTAACTCTGGCCAGCAAGTTGAAGCGGGATGATGGTGTCAGAGGACCCCGTGCATCAAATCCAGCCTCGGACTCAACTCGGAGGGTGTCTGTTCGAGATAAATTACTTGTTAAAGGTGAAAGGAACTTACATTTAAATATTTGGAGCTTTACAGTTTGTAGGTGTGTTGCCAGTAGACAATACTCAATGGCACATGAAGTGATTTCCAGGAGTATTTTTAAAGTGGCTTGTGACTTAGGTTAGGATTGCTGCCGTAGGGGATATATTGACATGCATCTCAGCTCCAGCAGCTCTTTGCCTGTAGGACACTTATTTTCATTGAAAAATGAAAACTAAAACAAGCATCCTTCTTACTGTGCTGAAAAATGAATCCTTCATTCAGAACTGTTGTCAGTTGAAATGTGATAAAAAATTGTCACTAAGTGTCATTAAATGTATAGAAGGAGAATATGAGAGGCAGCAAACTTTAATGAGCTTAAAGAAAGAAATGCAAAGAGGTGTTTTGTAGGCTTGGAGTGACTAGAAGTTGAGTATGAAGTTGTGAATAAAAAACCAGTGCTCCTTTTTGTGTTGCAGTATGTGTGATCTAGGAAGGCTGCTGTGAGTTGTTACCAGCTGGGTTGCTCTTGGTGGAGAAAAGAAGCCCCAGACTTTTATTTTGTGACAGTTCTGGGTAAATAGGGTAGTTCATGAGGCAATAATTAAACTATTTGATAGTGAAATCGGGGACAGCTCTTTCTTGCTCTTCATGTTTTTTCTGTAGCATAGACTATTATATTTAAAAATCCATAGGTGCTGACACTTTGCAGTTGTTATGGACTTAAGCTCAGGTTTGCTCCCTCTGGTAATAGTTGAGTGTTTTAATGCTTGAGCTGTGCAATTACTTAGTGGCAAGGAATGTGTTGTTTAGGTTTATGTTTCTGCTGAAAAGGATCCACAGCAAATATTCTGCTGTTGATATGTAAGCTGCCACTGTTAGGATTCATGCCAGTCAAAGGAAACTCATGTTTCCAGGCCTTGTTTCAGAATGACATGAGACTGACACGGGTGTATTTGCCTTACTGATATTGCCTAGCTAGCATTGCATATGGCTCTTTCAGATTAGGGTACTTTCTGCCATGCAGCTAGTCACTGGAGTGAGGTGTCACTGCAAATTCTGCTGCCTCAGTGCACTGGAAGTGCCTCAACTAGACTGCAGGGATGTTGTATTCACAATTCCTTCTCTGCATAGTTCTAAGGACGGGGAATTTAAATATGCTTTAGAACCTGATGTGTTCACTCTTGCAGAGTTTGCTTTAGACTTCCAGTTTGGAAATCCTCACTTAGCTTCAGTTCTGAGTGGGGGAAGATTCAGGCAGGAGGAATAAGCTCTTTAACCAGGCTAAGCCATAAAGCCAAATTACTAAATATATATAATCTGAGATTTTCACTAACCTACAGGTGTAGACTTGAGGGGAAGATAGCAGTGTAATATAAATGCACTTCAACTACAATGCTTGGTATAGTGTGAGGTGCCATGAGAAATTTTACTGTACCCTTAGAGCAATCATGTTTTTGTTTTTTAGGGCTAAAACCTCACCCCAGTCTGCAGGGGACGACAAGAACATAAGCTAATGAAAATTAGTATTGACATTGTAATTGCTGTGGCTACATTAGCAAACCAGCACAGACTGAGTATTGAACTGAGTCCCAAACTGACATGTTAAAGCAGGTCACTGCTGACAGGATTCTGACAAGCTGAGTGCTGGATCCTGATCTGACTGTGCATGCCGGTGGTATTGCTGCCGTGAAATGAGTGGCTTAGTTTGCTTAAAGAGTCACTGTCAAAGGTATTGGTGAAAACATGCTTTAATATAAATTTGCAAAAGCACAACAAAGTTGGGTGGCAAGGTTTATGCTGCTTCTTACTGCATGGATAACACATAGGATGGAAAATCAAATTAAAATAAATTTAGCATGATTTATACAGAGCCTGAAATGAAAAGGGGTAAGGGAGGAAAAGGTGAAGAAGACTTTTAGTTGAATCATGAGGTTCAGAGTGAACTCCCTTTCTAAACTCCTCGGGGAGGAATATCAATGTGGCTGGATCCAGTCTTAGGCTTGGACTCAGTCAGCAGGTTATGTCTGAAGGGTTTAGCAGCAGTGTTTAAATGTTAGATTAATCACTAACCAGATATGAACATAACTGTTATAGATTTGAGATAATACTATGTATACTATTCTGTATACTGTTACAATACATGTGTACTGCTCAAGTCAGTACAGGGACATACACAAAGATACATCTAAACAAATGTACAAAGTAACACACACATACGGATATGTGTATATACAAAGGTATGCCTATTTTAAAATTACCCTCCAGAATCAGTGAAATGCTCATGTTTGATGCCTTTTGGGAAATTACTGGAATTTGCTGAAATTCGAGTAAGGATAGTGCTGTTTCACTCAGGCTGTAATTCAGATAAGCAATCTTCCAGAGCTGTCAAAGGATGGCTGATTATTCCCGCTCTCATCTCTCACCTTGTCCAGGCAACAGGAGTTCTTGGTACAGTCAGTGCTGCTCCCACCTTGGCTTTGAAAGAGTTCCTGGTACAGTTATGGAATGCTTCACCACCAAGGTCTTGCACAAAGGCGAATAAGAGTTAGTGGAACTGTAGAGCCTGAGCAGCCCAGAGGTAGAGAGTAGGGGATGCACTACCACAATCATGATGTGCTCTCAAAAGAATTGTAGGAGTGGCTGTCAGTCTGGTTAGAATGGCTTCTGGACTGAAATGGGAACTGACAGTAGGAGTAGATAATTTCAGTATAACTTCACTGAAAGTGAGAGGAAAATGTAGTAGCTAGTGTGAAAGACTTGTTGGGGATATTCTCTTTTAAGCTGCTCTTTAAGGTAAATGTAGGCCTTTCAGTTTCTAGAATTTACTCTGACACTTTAGGATAGATCAGTTGCAGCAGCATCTATGATGTTGAGAGCCTGAGTGAAGATGGACTTCTCATGCTGACAGTGTTTTTAGGTCATGTAAAGATCTGCAAGAATGAGCTCGAACAGGAGTGGAGAGCTGCCTGCTAAATGTGTGCACACAGCTGTGATGCTGTTGCATCTGGACCAGCACTGGTGCCTTTTATTGCTTGGTTGTATGGAAGTGTAACAGCCCAGCTGAACTTCAGGCTGTCGTATTAGATCACGAAGTTAGTGGGAGCCTGCAAGAGTAGTTGTAAGGAGTTGTTACTAGTGTGTGTTGATGCTGGACTTGCCACAGATGACAGTTGCAGAATGGGTGAAAGGCTCAATCAGGTCAGTCTCCTGGCAACAGTGAATTAAAAAATAATCTGCTCTACATAAAAGAAGAGAAATGCTGGCCATCAGCAAGGGAGGAGGAGGAGGTGAGAAAAGACCCAGAGTGTTCTGTCCTTGTTTGCCCCAGCAGCTGTGCTGATGTTAGTCCTGGTTCAGTTGCATCTGTTAACTGTTAGTAGTGGTGGTTTTATTGTACTATATGAAGCCTCCAAGGGAGGCTGTGGCCACATAGATGAGAAAGCTCACTGATGGCTTTGTGCTTTCTCTAGCACACGGATCCTTTTTGGCTGTAAACACATCTGTAGCTTCTGAGTCAGTAGAACAGTGGGCAGCTGGTGTGTGCAGTGTCCTCCACAGCAGCTTACAGACATGGTAGGCTGTCCTGGAAGCTTCACTGAGGGTGATTTTTGGCACAGTACCATGATTCCCACCAGGCCCTGGGAGCTGGTGATGCTGTGTGACCCAAAGTCAGATAGATTTTGCCTGCTCAGGTGAGGCTGATGATGTGCTGGAGAGACACTTTCCTATTCCTGATCCGTGGTAAATTGGTGATAGTCTAATAAATCCTGCAGACAGATGTCTGCGAGCTTTACTCAGGGTATTGTCCAGACACAGACAGTGTCTTTTTATTCCTCTGGAGGTGAATTAAAGGCAGCCTTGTTTGTGTTGATGAAGTCCATCCAGGACTTCAATGGATGTGTTGTTACACTGAAAACCCTGCAGCACTCAAATGTATTGTGTACACTGACTGGTACATAGATCAATGCCATTTTGATTAAGGGTAGATGACCATGACCCCAGTCACTTGATAACTGTAGATGACACTTACGAACTTTTAAAAATTTGGCATAGGCCAACTATGTATGTCTGCTAACTGATACTGCCTTAAAGCAGGAAAAGCAAGGGATCGTTTAGGTATGATGTTAGCTACTTGCACCATATGGATGTGAAGAAAAAGCTCAGTCAACATTTGAAGTAGCTCACATACTGCCAATTTTACTAAAACTCTCAGCAGGGTGTTGTCAGGCGCTGTCCTTGGCTTTAGTGATGGGTGCAAGTTAAACAGGCTTTTTCCCACATTTGTGGGAAAGCTACTTTTAAACTACTGGTGCCCTTTGTTAGTTTTTTAAGTCATTCCTTTGTTTATATATCCTGCATTGTTATATATTCGGGTATTCATGGCTCAGGGCACTCGTTTTGTTGGGTTATTTAATTTTGTTTAGGGAAGTAATTCTGAGACAGCTGGATGCTCTCTTCCAGCTATTTTTCCTCAGGAGTGTAAAACTCATGACTGCTAGACAGGATTTTGTAGCAGCTTGTGCCCTGCCAATTTTCCCAGCAACTAATGGAACAGGTTTGGGACTTGAGCAGGGCACATGTGTCTGGGGTGAGGAACGCACCAGTGGCTCTGATCTGAAACCCTGGGAAGGCACAGGAAGGCATCCACCAGTTCAAAATTGCTGAGGGCATAAGTGTCTGAGGGTGTGGGAGGGTAGGGACTAGTATTTCAGGCTGCCAGTTTGTGGAGAGAGGTTTTCTGGCCAAGGAGGGGTGGTCTGGAGAGACCAAGCAGTGATTAATGTGTTTCAAGATAAATCAAATAGAGGAAGTGTGAACAACTGCAGAAGATGAAGCAAATGCTGATGTGAGGAACGGGAACAGACAGAAATGGTGCTTGGAGGGTCTCTGCTGCCAATCTCTCACCTGGGAGAGGGGTTCTAATACAGCACAGCTTTGTTAAAAGCTTCATTAAAAGTTCAGTGTGACTTACTGTCGCATCTGTTTTCACTGGATTTTCAATATAGGCTCAGTTGTAGAGTAAGGCCCTAATTCTGTAGAGGCTTAGTACCCAAGTTTAAATAGCGCAAGCAATACACTTGCCTTAGCAGCTTTCATTTTGTTCTGTACTCCAGAGGCATTTTTTAATATTTTTTTCATCTCTAAAGAGAACTTCATTAAGTTAGCAACAGGGGCCACATGACTTCTCCTCCATGATGCTGAGTGTGCCATGCTGAACTTCAAAGGCATATCCTTTCTGAAAATTTCAGAGGGACTGAGGACAAGCCGAAGTGGTTTTTAAGATTAATGTCGTGTAATGAAGATGACTACTAAATCAAGTTCAAGGTAAGAGAGCGTGCCAGGAGTAGCAGTGCAGAGACCTGGACAGGCTGGAGAGATGGGCTGATTCCAACGGGATGAGGTTTAACAAAGCCAAGTGCTGGTCCTGCACTTTGGCCATAACAATCCCATGCAGTGCTCCAGGCTGGGGACAGAGTGACTGGAGAGCAGCCAGGCAGAAAGGGACCTGGGAGTTCGGACAGACAGGAAGCTGAACATGAGCCAGCAGTGTGCTCAGGTGGCCAAGAAGGCCAATGGCATCCTGGCCTGGATCAGGAACAATGTGGTCAACAGATCCAGGGAAGTGATTCTTCCCCTGGACATGGCGCTGGCGAGGCCACACCTTGAATCCTGTGCTCAGTTCTGGGCCCCTCAGTTCAGGAGGGAGATTGATGTGCTGGAGCGAGTCCAGAGAAGAGCAGCGAGGCTGGGGAAGGGACTCGAGCACAAGTGCCATGAGGAGAGGCTGAGGGAGCTGGGATTGTTTAGCCTGGAGAAGAGGAGGCTCAGGGGAGACCTTATCACCCTCTACAACTCCCTGACAGGAGGTTGGAGTCAGATGGGGGTTGGTCTCTTCTCCCAGGCAACCAGCAGGAGGACAAGAGGGCACAGACTCAAGCTCTGCCAGGGGAGGGTTAGGTTGGATAATTGGAAGAGATTTTTTATGGAGAGAGTGATCAGGCATTGGAATGTGCTGCCCAGGGAGGTGTTGGATTCACCATCCCTGGAGGTTGAGCCTGGATGTGGCACTTAGTGCCATGGTCTAGTAACTATGGTACGGTTGGACTTGATGATCTTGGAGGTCTTTTCCAGCCTGGTTGATTCTATGATAGGCTTATGGATCACAAAGATTGTCCCTTAAACTACTTAATATTAGGGCATCTGAGCACCATCATTCAGTTTTATATTACCAGTACTGCTTAGTTTGATTGTGGCAACTTAAAATAACTTCATGTATAAGAAAATGACTTAGCATGGTTTATTCCTCAGTTGTCTTCTGTGGCTTTTCCAACCATATTTATGTAACAGGAAAATGTTTCAGGTGTGCATTCGTGCAGACCTGGGAGAATGGAAGTGGGAAACTGATGATGAAAGTGAGTTGTATGTGCATTGTAACTAAAATGTAGGAGAATTAATATAGTTGCCTTCAAGAATAGTAATATCCCGCCTCACGATAACAGATGAGGAAATTTGAGGGGAGAAAATAGCTTCCTTCATGAACACTCCTGAGACTGTGTGAGACATTGTTTTGGAAATGCTGCATTAACTTGTGCACACTGCACCCAAATCACAAAAGAATTTCCTTTTCAGTGGTGCTTATTAACCTTGCCCTCCCCCAAGCCAGTGAAATTCTTTATTTTGGAAGAAGACACTGAAAAGTTGCTTGATAAATGAGCGACTTACATTTATTGAAGAGGAAACTAGTAGCTTACACTTAAAGGCCTGGTTCAATGCATTGCTTCCCTTCTTATGCCTCAGATTTTCACCACACCTGAAATAAGAAGTGATATATTGCAGAGTTAGAGATTTCCAACCACAGTGGCTTTTTCTAGTTTTTGAGGTTAGGATAATAAGTTTTGTAATAATGTAGAGAAGCTGAAGCTGTGATTTGTTTGTGTCTTGTTTAAAATAAACCTATGAAAGTGGAAGGAGAATATACATCTCTTGCTGTATTGACAAACTGGTAGTGTTAGATGGCTGGCTTGACTTCTAATACTGGTCTGTACAGTTGTACAGTTCAGAGGAGCTAAGTAGGG
>NW_008651618.1:9515-14067 GCF_000695815.1 Acanthisitta chloris
CAATAGGCTTAATAGAATTAATAGAATACTAGAATTAATGCTTAGAAAATGGAGTTTATCAGTTTTTATCAGTGTCAAGGTATTTATATTCATCTCTAGCAGTCTCCAAGGTGTACATTAAAAAGGAACCTAAAGAAGAGAAGGAGCTGTTTGAACAAAATCAGAGAGAAGTAATATTACCGTGCAAGAGAACATTCGTTTGAGGAAATAATGCTTTTTATTTTGTATACTTGAAACCAAACTGTGGGAAGCATAGGGCCTGATTCTTTGTGGAAGGCTAGTAAACCAAGGACTGTTCTATTCTGATTTGGCGAGGTGGGGAAGGCACGGGAGCAGTGGTTGTAGTCCATGTGTTAAACACTCATGTGGGTCTCTCATGAACCATAAGCCTGTACACGTGGCAGGAGTGTGTGTTCCTGCTGCTGTCTTGAGGACTGTCACGGGTCAGGAGAGTTACTGTTTGTGAAATCATTTATAAATAGCTCTGGTGCTTGTGTTAGGCTTAGCTTTTCTCTAAGTTCCAGTGCTGCTTCTGAGACATAGTTTACACTCAACTCTTCCAAAGTTTGTGTTAGGTTTAAGTTTGAGCCTTGTCTATTTACTCTTTTTATGGCTTAAAATTCCATTTGGAACTGTTCAAGCAGGTGCATACTTGGTCAAGAGCAGGACTCTCCAAATATACCTGCCACTGGGGCATGCTCCTGCACCAGGTCACAGATGGTTTCAGGAACACCAGACTGGCTGATTGGGAGCTAATGATGTTTCCTGAGACTTGGCTTATCTGGTTGGTTGTCTCATGATCTTAATGGAGTGGTACCTGGCTGTGAATTCAGACACAGGTACTGATTCTCCATGAAGTGACTATGAAAAGCAGTCAAATTGAATTTGATTTACTGTTCAGCTATAGTTAGAGTCATTTTATAAAAGAGAAGGTCAGAAAAACTGTAAGCCCAGTTTATTCCTTGATTTAGTGAGGCTTCTGCAGCTGTTGAAAGTTCAGTGCATTGGAGCTCTAATTCTCAATTCAACTTGTTTATTTACAAATCTGATAAGCTGGCAGCCTGCACAAAGGGCATTTTCTTACAGAGACTGCTCTTGCCAGTGATATTGCTCTACGTAGAAAATGTATAACTTAAGACATCGGAATCTTAATGGAGCTTGAATGATGAGGTCAAAGGTGTTTGTTTTCTGAGCAGCAACAAACAAAAATGGGTTCAGTATCAAGACTGTCACTACCAAAGAGTTGTAGAATTTGGAAAACACAGAAAACACTGTAGCTTTGGCCCATTAAATGTGCTTGTTAATTGGTGAATCAGCAATGTTTTTTGTGTGTTTATATGGCACAGTTAATAGTAACATTTGTTGCCTTACTTGATGCTGCTTCAAAGGGTTAGATGATTCAAACAGGTCTTTACCTGCTTTATTATATTTACAGAGTTGTTTCATTCTTAGTTTTGGTGGTTTGTTGCAGAGTTCATTAGAAAGCTTAATTTTGGGGGACTTGCCTTTGTTTATAAAGCTTTTGTGTGGATTAATTAGCATAGCATTCCCGTGTTTGCACACCTTTCAAGAAAGAGCATGCTGTTCTGTTCTCCTGGGTGTGAGCGCTTTTGCTTTCATGAGAAAACCCACTGTTCTTGTGCCAAGACAGAGGGAAACACCCAAGTGTGAATGCATTACAGGAAACTTTCCACACTTCAAATAAAGGAACTGTGGTGACAGTAAACTCTCTACAGAACCTTGCAGGAGGCAGAAGCGAGGCCCTGGCACGGCAGAGCTGCTACAGCTCAGCTTTTGCTGGGACTGAACATGCTCTGCCCTTCAGTGTTTCCCTTTTCTCAGGGTTGAAGCAAAGGACAGGCAGGATTCATTAAGCTGAACAACACATAAGCACAGAAAGCAAGAAAGTAAAACATTCAACACCTTAAAATAAGAGCCAGGTCCTAAACTTTACCCTCTAGTGAAGGTTGATAGTGCCTCCCGCTTTGAAAGGCTGGTGAATTTAAAGAGGAAGAAGTGAGGGAATAATCTTACCATAAGTTTGTATAGCTGCAGCCTTCAGTGGTTGCTTTTTGTGTCTTTTTTTATTTACCAGAAATGGAAAGTAAAGATAAGTCCTTGATTACAGCTGAGGTTACATTTTTTAATGTATTGTAAAGACAGTGCTCTCTGGAAGCTTTTTATGGCCCCGGTGTTGGATGTCTTTCAGTGCACAGCTCTGATTAAATCAGCTCTGGCTGATCAAGTGTAGGGTTTTTAAGAGTGCAGTTGTGAACTTTTGAGGTAAGTGTGAAACACAGTGCCTCTGTTTGGTGTTTTCTCTCCTGGTGGTGTAGGCTACAGATGCAGGGATGCTAGGGCTGTGCCAAGAAAAAGGGAGGTGGGGGTCATATAAACATCATGCTCACTGTAGCGACCAGCCAGGTTTGGTAAGAATGGAGAGTTAGTGAGCTCTTAATTGTGATGGGATCAGTTTGGATTCAGTGCCAAGAAATCTGAATTAGTTTTCTTTAGATGTATGTTTTTGAGAGTTGTTATTGAAAGCTCTTACATGTTGTTAGCCCACAAAGATGGTCAGTGTCTGTGCAGGCCTGAAAGCAAAGTTAAAAGTGGAAAATAAGACTACGTGAAATGCCAAAAATATATTTGATTAAGTTTCCTAGAGCTTCAGAAGTTAAGGGGGGAGGTAGCATGATACATCTCATTCATACTTCTGTGAAATACAGGTGATTGAAAGTTGAACTTCAATAAAATACACAAAAGAGGTAACGTGGCAGGGAAAGGGCTTAGGAATACACTTCCCTTCCTAGGGCCTGTGCAGCTGACTTGGGTTGCTTCCTTTCTTTTATGAATTACTTTGAAGCTATAAGCTTGGGGAAAATAAAAAGAAATTTTAATTGGACAGGAGTGCATATCTATAAACAACTGTGCTCCCAGGGGAAATACCCAACAGACACAGGAGCAAAAAGCTTTGCATTCCTGAGTTTGTTCAGCAGCACAGAGGTTTGGGGGGAGTTGTGTACTAGAAGCAGTTTTTTACCAGTGACCAATGCACCTTGCTGTGCCAGGTGCTTGAAGCGAAGGTTTGCTGTTCTCTGTCCTTTTGGTGCTGTTAGTGCTGGTTTCTGCAGGCAGGACCACATTTACTATGACCATAGCTGTCTTCAAGAGTGTGGTGCATAGTCTCATGCTTGGAGGGTTCCCTTCAAAAGCAGTGCCTTGCTGAGGCAGGCAGTACGTGGTGGTGGAAGAGCATCAGCAGTTCAGTGCTGGAGAGGTGATGCTGTGAACCTCCTGTGTTTTTGTCATTGGATTGGCACCTTGATTCTGAAGGTTTTTCTGCTCTTGTGATTTGTAGGCTGTACACCTGTAGCCTTCCATATTTACTGCCTTCTGTAGATAAATTTGGAGGTTTGGATAGTGCCCCCTTTGGAAATGCCAGCGCTCTGTGTGTTTGCAGCCCTGGTGCTTCAGCCTTGGCAGAGCTGAAATCCCCATCACAGTAGGATATGTTTGCAATGTCTGTAGGGCTGATAAGCATTTTTTAGTAATGAATCAAGTGGCTTAAAGAGAAATTTCAAGGTAGATTTCCACTGCAGCTTAATTATATTTTTAAGCAAAATTGGGTTTACAGGGCGGTTTAAATTAGATCTGCCAATTTGGACTTCAAGAATGGCTTTATGCTTGCATAAATAATGGTTGTTTTTTTTTCTTTCAACAGAGGTTGCAGAACTTGAAGCTAATTTACCTTGTAAGTATAACATTTAATGGTGTACATTTTAAGGGGGAACATTGAACTGAACGTTTTAACTGAAGAATGAATGCTAATAATATTGTTTAGGTAAAGCTGTGTAAAACTCCACCTCTTGGGCTTGAACAGGTTTTGTTTGTTGCTTCCTCTTAAGGGGTTGTAGAGAGGAGAATGCTCTTTGGTGTCCTTTGGGAGGAGTATTGATCATTAGCCTCCAGAATTTGATTGCTGGGGAGTGGGAGCTTAACTTTGATAAAACACCCAAAAAGTTCCTGTGTCTGATGAGTTCATTTATTGCCTCACTCCCATTTTTTTCTCCATTCTCTCATTTTCAAAACAGGAGATTCTGACATAGGGACAGAGCAAATAGTTCAGTTCTCAGGAAACATTAAGTCAACCTGCTGTTTTTTTCACTTCGCATGCAAAGTGTAACCTGATGTGTTTGTTAATAGTGAAAATACTCTTAGAAATTAGGGTTTTTTGGTGTGATCCATGTTCCTTTAAAAAAAAAAGGCAAGATAATGTGGTTTTAGCCCTGGAGTCTTACTTGTCACCTAAGGTATACTAACAGCTGAAAACGTTAACAGCCACTTCAAAATAGTGTTTAAGAGCACAGGTAAATGGCCTGTTGCTTCTGAAGCTGAGGGTAGATAGTTAAAAATCAAATGTGTTTTCTGTTCCTTAGCTTAGAAATCCTAGTTCTGCAATGGGCTGCAAAATACAAAGCACTTTTACAAAGAGGAGTAAAGTTCCTGAGGCTCTGTATTTGTTGCTAGGGGAGGGTGTTAACAGCAAAGCTGA
>NW_008651618.1:14120-24188 GCF_000695815.1 Acanthisitta chloris
ATTCTACCATGAGTTCCTGGAGTATAGGCAAGCACTACTGCAAGTTGTTGCCTAGTCAGCTCAGAGGTGCATTGAGAGCTCATCATTTGCTCTGCATGACTTCCTGTGGTGCATGTTCCTGTTTCAGAGTAATCTAAGATGTTTTCCTGCAGGGAAGCGGTGGGGGTTGCGTGCAGCAGCCTGAGAGTGTCTGTGCAGGCTATTACCGTGTGGTGCATCCACACTGACTTGTCTATATGCTTATCTTGCAAAGAAAAGCAGTGAATATTCTCTAGGATTATGTTGGAAGCTTTGACCATGTTTTTTCTTTCCAGGTAAAACTTCTGAGTGCTGTTTCTGTTGAGCATCTTCTAGATGCTAATGATTCTAAGTCCAGATCAATGTTCGGACCTAAAAAGTCAGGCTTGTCATCATGCAGACAGCCTGATGGAAGGAAAAATACAGAAGAGAAGCACCAAACAGGGAGGGCAGGAAGAGGCATTACTAGGGTTTGTGTACAGTTGTTAGCATTTTTCAGGCAAATAGGGTTTATATCTGACACTATTCAGCTCCTTGACTACAGAAAAAGAGCAGCCAGCTTGATGGGTTAAGAAGCTGAGCACTACATAATATGGATGATAACGTATCCATAGATACACACATCTTCTTGTGCCAGCTTGACAGCTTGTCTCTGCCACAGTCCAGAAAGGCCAGTTTTGTGCATGGTAAGACAACTTTGTTTGTGTCATCTAATGTGAACAAAGGGCTGTTATGCTGTGAACTTGCATCTGTTGAACTGAAACTATTAACTAGTTTCATCAGATTGTTGTGGGTTTTTTCCCCCGTGCTTGTTCTTCATTCTCACTGTTCTCATCAAATTCTTCTTTTCTGAGAACAAAAGTGCTGTGTTTGGTTTATCATAATGCTCCATAACCTTTGCTGTTAATGTGTGTAGTTGGTTGCACAGCACAGACTTGTTCAGTATGACAGCTGGATGGAGCCTCACTAGCTTTTGACTGAGTCTTTCAGGAAAACTTGTGTATCATTATACCTTACAGGTATGAGCAATCCTCTGTTACCATGTCAGCCTGTGGGGATGTGACTTCTTGCAGATTGCTGTGTGTGATGAAATGTTAAGAGACACACATTGCTGTCAAAGAGCTCGTAAGGAAGAGATGCTCATTCTGTGTGCTGTCATCTTAACATGTAGATACTATCTATGCAGAAGACCCAATCCTTTGGCTTTTTGAGGTCTTTGAGGCAGCATGGCTTGCTGAAAGGAAATAACCTTCTTCCTCCCAGCTGAAAGAAGTGGAATTTCCAGGTGACCCATAACTGTATAGGGCAGAGGTGCTTAGAGATAAAGTGTAGGAGGAAATCGCTTGACCGAAAGGTAGGGATTGATCAGGGAGTCGATTTGAAGAGTATGACAGATGATATACTTGCTTTCCCAACAGTGGAGAACTAATTGTCTGATACAAATTATTCTTTTGCTTCACAGGTACATGTAAAGTGAATTTTCCCGACCCAAACAAGCTTCATTACTTTCAGCTAACTGTAACCCCAGGTAACTTTTTTAAACATACTGCTTTTGTTTCTGCATGTGTTGGTGTTTAGGAAACATAATTCCATGAGTTTGCTCAAGAATTCGATGATCTTTCTAGTCAAAGAAAGACTGGCTTTAATACAATGGTTATTTTATTAAGGCAATGGAGAAACTGGGCTGGACTTTGAGAACTGGATTCTAATTAAAAGATGATCAAAATTGAGCAGGTTTAGGAAATATTCAAGTCTTGTTTGTTTATTTTGACTGAAAACTTTTTTTTTTTTCTCTCAGCCACTTTCAAACCACCTTATTCTATTTGCTGAGAATAATTTCGGGTTGTGCCTGGAGAAGTTATTATATTACAGCCCTGTTATCTTGCCATGTGCATTCCGTTCTACTGATGACTTGATTCTGTAGAGGTGAAGAGATTGGTGACAGAGAAAACACTGCTGGGAATCTTCAAATCTCTTCATGTCCAAAAATGCTTAACGCATAGGAATCTCTTTGAATGTTTTAAGTATGTAGAAGTTAGATCTCTTACTATTAATACAATTTAAGTGTCCTGGGAAGCTTTTTGCTGGAATGCTGGTCAATAAAAACAGTTTTAGGATTTGGCATTTCCACCTAAGCTTCTGAATGGCTGCCTGAAATTTCAGATTCTGCTTGAATAGCTGTCCATTCTCAAATGGAAAGTTATGTTTTATGGATGAAATTGCATGGAAGATTATTTAAACTTCACATACACTTCTTTGTGTTTGAGACTGTTCGACTGCTGAAATGAGAACCTTGCCATGTGCAATACATTGAGCTGTTTGAGTTAGATGTGCTGGGATCAGTGTCTCCCTGCCAACTAATTCTTTTAGGTGCACGTTTTCTGTCAGATACTTGTTAACAACAGAATTTGGATGAGGTATATGAGTCATCTTGATGTCTTACCCAGAGAGATAATGGGTTACACTTAACGGAGTGGTAGGAATGCTTCTGATCATCCTGGATTTTGAAGTCAGAGAGGCACTAGATGTCACTGTTGCTGCTTAGTAGCCTAAACCAACTAGCCCTTCCTGCCGTAGAAATCTTGGGTGGTCTTTTGTTACCGTGTCCGTTCATGTGACTCCTTTTTGTGATGGAAAAATGAGTGAGGCTGCTCTAGTCAGTGCTGTCAAAAATAAATGCAAGTGCTATTCTAGAACTTTTAACCTCTTATTCTCTGCTGGAGATGTGCTCATGTTTACTTGGTGGGTGTTAGTCTGCTTGCACCAAATGTCCTTCAGTTTAGGTGCTGCTGCTTTATTGTATTTTGGAAATGAGTTGACTTTACAAGATTATCACTGTGCAAGTTACGGATGTCTTGAATGTGGAGCAATGATGGCTCCCTCATGCTACTTCCAAGGTGTCTAAATCACAGTCAGTTTTTGTCTGTTAGCTGCTGAGCAGCAAGATGCTGCAGTCAGAAGCCTGTCATTCAATGCAGGTTTTGTGCTAGCTTCATTGCTGAGATGATCTTGCCAATGAGGTGATCTTAATTAACATTTCGTTACTCTAAATATAGCTGCACAGCTGAAGTCTCTGCAGTTGCAGTCTGACCAAAGTAAACATCTATTTTCAGCTGTGCATAATTCAGGTATAGAATCTTGTGATCAGCTGCAGCTTACCACAGCTCTTTAAAGGCAGAACTTAACACATACCAAGAACATCTTTGTAGTTTTCTGATTCCCTTCAATATTGAGATTTTCTATACTTATGCTAGATCTTAGGTTCCTCTGGGATAGCAGAGAGGCAGCTAAGTGGTTGTCACAGAATCTTTAAGGCTCAAGTGGGCCAAAATTGTTGCTTGAGCCACCTGTTTTTGTAGTGTCTAAACAATATTGCATGAATCTTGGCAGTCTCGAGGAAGAACCGGTTTTCCTCCTCCTGCCTGGAACTGTCTGTCACGTGAAGCAGCTGAGTTATTTCTAGAAAACCTGCTCATATATTTGACTCTTCAGGGAGTGCTTTGCAAATCTCTCTGCAGCTTTTTTTGTGGAACAAGGGCTGGGCTCGGCGCAGCTGTGGCTGTCGGGGAATATCTAAGGCTGCCTTGTGGTTCTCGCGGTTAGGAGTGGCGTGTTGTGCATAAGCCACGGGTGGGAGTCTGCACAGCAAAGAGGTTTGTGCTGGCACATTTTGCTGGGGGCTCTCAGCTTATGGTGAAGTTCTCTTATATTCTGATTAACCTTAGGGCTTGAATTCCGTAGCCACACATTGTAAGGAATCCTACACCAAGGCAGTTCCTGAAAGTAGCTGTCAGTCAGGATGCCATGAAGGTACTGACTGAGCAGGTTTTTAACATTAGAAATGCTTCTTGGTGGAGTTCTAGCCTGATGTTATGGACAAAGCCTGTTCCTGGGTGCTTTGTTTTATGCAGTCATTTTGCATGTGGCTGGTCTTCAAAGAACTGTGAAAGAAGCTTCTTTATGTTCTCACAGAAAGACCAATTTGAATAAGAAAATGAACTTTACCACCAAGCAGAAATACTTTTAGCTCCCTTGCTGGGCATCTCTCATAATAACCTTTCTCAGTGAGTATTTAATGTCCCAAAATTATCCTGGTGATAGTAAGTTTTTTAATTAAAATGATTTTGTAGAAAATCTTGATGAAGTATCTGCTTCTTTCATATAATTCAAGAAATATTGATCCCTTGATGTTAGAGCTTTCTGCAGTGCACCATGAGTGGATATATAGTATCACCTGCTAGAAAATGGGAAAGACATAGAGTTCACTGCTGCAGTGGACAAACTGTGTGTTCCCAAGGCAGACACTGCTGGCTTTCTCTGCTCTCTGAGGCTGCTGCTTCCTTTTGTCATCTGAAACAATTGTTCTGTTGTTGAAAAATGCCCTTGTGCTGCCACTTGCCTCAGTTCTTTTTTGTAGCAGTATGACGGATTAAAATCTAGGGAAAATAAGGAGATAGATGCCTATAACACTGGCAGAGTCCTGCCTGCTGCACTGATATTTGGAGCACAAAATTGGAAGCGGAGACTGAAAGATGGTAATGACCTAGAAAAAAAAATAATGAAGGTGAGTTTAGGTAGCTTAGACATGAAGAAAACTAGAAGAGTGTATGTAGCTAATGCAGTTTTCCTGCAGCTCCCAGGTAGTTGGAGTAGTCTGGGGTTAGTGTGGTTATTTTAGAGTCCCATTCTTGAGGGAATTAATAAGGAGCCTGTTTTCTGGTTTGCAAGCCATAGAATGACAGGTGTCAGTGAGCATGGCTGAGCATTTCAACGCTGCTGGTTCAAGGAGCTACTATCCAAAGTGCATCCTTTGTGGCCTGTCCTAATTATCTTGCCTTTTCTTTGAAAGTGATGAAATAATTTGGTTTAGTATTTTTCACAGCACTTTCAAGCATCACAACACCTTACAAATGCAAACGAAGATTAGTGTCAGGTTGTTGATAATGCAATTTGAGACTTAAGTGGGAGGGATGCTTGGTCTGTTTACAGCTTGAAGGCATAAATTTAAGCAGGAGGAGGAAAACCAGAGCTCACGCGTATTCCATTTTTGCAAGAGTCTCTCAGTGGCTAACTTCCTAACTTATGTGCTAAAGCTGTTTTCATTTGATGGTTTTATTTATAGTGCTTTCCTCATTGTTAACTCTGCCAGAACCTCAGTTTTCCCCACCACTGTTCTATGCCTAAAAAATTAGCTTTGTCCCAGTCTGAGAACCTATTTACTTGCTTGAGTTGTTGTAAGATGACTTCATTGTGAAGGCTTATCTTGTTAATGCAGCACAAGATTTCTGGGTGGGTACTGAGGATCTTCAGAGATCTGAGTTTTTAATACACCTGGGAGTGATTGGTGGTGAGTGACTATATTGTTGCTTTAGTGAAAGATTTACAAACACACAGGGAGAATTGTATAAAAAAGGGTGAGGAGAGATGCCTTTCTCTTCTGCTTGGGTAAATATGTCAAGGTAAACCCAAAATGTAAAGTAAGTTGCAATGCATGGCAGTGATGAGTATTGAATTGTCTTTGAGGGGAATTTGATCTGAAAGTATTTGGAAATGACCTGCAGTGTAAGGTGCAACATGTAAGGTGCTCCAAGTCTTCCAGAGGTTTCTCAGCCTTATATAGAATGCAGGAACAAAAAAAATATCCTGAATTAATACATGAGGTATCCTTTGCAGCATGTGGAATGGACTGCTCAGGGAGGTGTTGGATTCACCATCCCTGCAGGTTTTGAAGATGAGACTGGATGTGGCACTTAGTGCCATGGTCTAGTAACCACAGTAGGGTTGGACTTGATGTTCTTGGAGGTCTTTTCCAACCTGGTTAATTCTGTGATTCTATGAAATATGCTGTGTGAAGGTGCTTAAGCTAATCTAAACATGTTTTTAAGGAAAAGGTGTTCTTTCACCATCTGGTCCTGTTTCTTCTGTTCTGCTGACACTGATTTCATCCTATACATGGACACTGGGAGTTTCTTCTGTGGCTGGGTGGAATAGGAGCTATCCTGAGCTGGGTCTGCATGGTGGTGAAGAGCAGAGAAAACAAAAAACAACTGTTCAGCTTTTTTCCTCTCCCCTTGGGTCTCTTGAGCTGATCTTTCTGTCTGTGCTTGGAGTCAAGGACCTTCCTTAATGTTCTTGCATGCTGCAACTGCTGTAGGCCTGCTGTTTTCAGTGTGCAGAGACACATAGAGTGTGGCTTTCCTCTTGCTGCTTGACTGGCAGGAATCTGACAGTCTTTTGGCAAGCTCTCCTCCCTTGGAGCTGTTCTTCAATGTGTCTTTGGGTTAACTCTTACTGTGAGGATTCAGTAAATCTGAGGGTTTGCTTTGACATAAGGCACATGCAGATGCATCCATTAACAGGCATCTATTTCATTTTAGCAAGGCTGGAATATGAGGAGCTGCTGGGCAATTCACTCCAGTCCACAAAAATCAAGGAACTAGTGAAATTAAGCCAAATAACTATCATACTGGGAAATAGTGAGCATTCCTGACACTTCGTTAAAATGCTATTATAGTGCTATTATAATGTGCTAGATGGTGGATAAAGTGCAGTTAGCTGTGTTCTATAGCATAAATGGTTGTGTTTGAGCTCCTGGGGGATATTAGACCATTTTCCCAACGATTCCTTTCTGGAACAGTGTGTCTTGCTCTGAGTGTTTTGTGCATTTGACAGGGAACAGTTTCATCAAAGAGATATTGGTTTAACTCACCTTGTACTTCTCATTCTTCAATAATGACTTGCTTTACTTTTTTTTTAATCTCAGTGTATTTGAAAACAAAAGGTTAATGCTTTTATCTTGTTTTTTTCCCTATAAAAATCAGTCCATGTCCATTTACTTGCTGCTGAAGCATGGTGTGCCTGAGAAGACTGCCTAATAAATCCAATGCACTTTAGAATTGAATTGGAGTGGGAATGGAGAATGGATTTGAGAAGTGTGTGTTCTGGACAGGTTATTACCATGAGATTTGCAGGGGCTGGGACTTGCAGCTTTGTGCTGTGCAGCTTGATGTGGAATCAGCTGTCAGCATTGCTGGGGGTTTGGGGAAGACCAGCTGTGTTCTGTTTCCATACTCTGTGCCTGTGCTGTGATTGCAGTCCAAAATTTCTGGTGCTGCTCATGTGCTGAATTGGTTGCTGCTCTACAGAGACTCTTGAGAGAAGGACTGAGGTGGATTTCCCAGCAGCGATTTGGCTCTTCTGCAGGCACAGGTCTTTTGAAGGTCCTGCTGGGCACAGTGTGCAGTTGGGTCTCGTCTTTGGCAGCATCAGCTTTTACTGACTCGCTGCCCTCTGCAACAGAGGGTTTGTCTTGTGTAACAGGGTGATGCCCTATCCTCTTCAGTAAGTTAGCTGATAAGAGATTGCAAAAGGAAGTAGGTTAGGAACTGTCTGTTCGCTTGCAGTTACAGCAATTACAGTGTGGAAGCTCTGGGCTTCTCCAGGCAGTGGTGAGACTGTAGCACAGGCTGAAACCAGATCATGTGCACATGGTGCATTGGTTGATAGGACAAAATAGAAGGTTATGCATGGAGACCTCATAGCAACTTTTCAATCTCTGAAGGGCCTACAAGGAGTCAGACTCTGTATGAGGAACTGCAATGATAGGACAAGGGGTAATGGATTCAAACTGAAGGAGGGAAAGTTTAGGTTGGATGTGAGAAAAAGTTTTTCCTGTGAGGGTGGTGAGACACAGGCACAGGTTGCCCAGGGATGTGGTGGCTGCCCCGACCCTGGTGGTGTTCAAGGCCAGGCTGGATGAGGCCTTGAGCAACCTGATCTAGTGAGGTGGTATCCCTGCCCATGGCAGAGGGTTGGGGCTAGATGATGTGTAAGGTCCATTCCAATCCCTAAATTCTATGCTTCTGTGATCTGTGTAGGGACTGGGAAGGCAGCGGGTCCAGCAGACAGCAGTTGCAGTAGAGGAGCTTTTTTTTTTTTCCCTGTGGTTTGGAACAAGCTAGATTATAAGAAAACTTTCTTTAATCTTCCTGTAAACTATGGATTGCTTCACAGAACATTCCTTTGTGATGTTGGTTTAAAAATATAAACTAGTAATATCATGCATTGCTAACCAGCACTCCTGACCTTCCAGCCTTCACTGTGCCTGGAGTGTGATAGAGAGACCTAGACTACTCAAGATAGTTTAAGCCAGAGCGTTCCTCAGGTGTCCCAAACCCCCAGTGTGGGCAGGGTACCTCTGTTGCCCTTGTTTAATGAAAAAACTCAGTAATGGCAGTGCCAGGCATTTCAGATCACTTGCAAGCATTCCAGCTTCCAAGCACAGCCATCTTAAGAGCTGCA
Source organism: Acanthisitta chloris (assembly GCF_000695815.1). Classification (NCBI taxonomy): domain Eukaryota; kingdom Metazoa; phylum Chordata; class Aves; order Passeriformes; family Acanthisittidae; genus Acanthisitta; species Acanthisitta chloris. The sequence continues at coordinate 22,440 of NW_008651618.1, forward strand.
GGCTGACGGTTATCCTGTTGTATTATCTCTGCTTCAATGTATCTAGACATTTTAAGATGTCATATTTTAAAATTTAGCCATTTGAATAATTTAATACTGAGTCTGAGGTTGACAGAGAGACAGACATATTTTCCTAGCTGATGCATCATAGTAAGATAATTACAATAAAAGATCTTGCTTGCTCTTTTATTGCAGTGCACTCTGAAACACGCTCTTGCACGCACTGTTCGTGTTACTCATGGTATGTGATTGCTAGTACAAGTTTGGGAAGATGTGCTAAATCCTGGAGCAGGATTTAACAGGCATTAGCAAGTGTATGTGCAAGAGTATGCCCCATCTGCTTTCACAGGTTGGTGAGGTGGTGCTGCATGTGTTGGTGGGATTCTCTTTGTACAGACATGAGAAGTTCAAGGTTCCTCTAGCTTGGTATCTCCCATCACTCTGATCAGGATGGTGTATTTTTCTGGGACTTTTGACTCTTCCGACTTTGAATTTCTGCTGTAAAAACCTTGGGAGTGGAGGAAGACACTATGCTCACACCCTCTTTGGATTAGGTAGCAGGTAGTGGTATGGTATAACTAGGTTAAGGATTGATGAGAACCCTGTGCTGTTATTTTAATCTTTGTAGTTTTCACTTATTTAACTACTTTTCTTGTTTTCTAGATGAGGGCTATTACCAAGGTGGAAAGTTTCAGTTTGAAACTGAAGTTCCTGATGCCTACAATATGGTGGTGAGTATTTGTGATTAGTCTAATAGTTGTCACTTTAGATTTTCTTTCCAGGTACTAGGACTTCAGAGGGAACTTGGCACTGAGGCTAAGAAAGGATTTTCTGTCTGTTACTAAAATATTGGGGGTCTGCAGAAAAATCTTGGTTGCCTGAAGGTCATCTGAACTCCTGCTCAAAGTTGGGTTGGTGTTAAAATTTGGGTTTGTTTGCTGAAGGCCTGGACCAGTTGGCATTTCAAAATCTCTTAGGATGGAGATCCCACTACCTCTCTGGGTCTCTGTTCCGGTCTTTAATTACCTTTGTTGTGTTTTGGGTTTTTTTTCCTGTATCAGGTCAGAACTGCCTTTTTTGCAGCTTCTCTGTGGGCCTTTTGCTTTATCACTGTGTACCTCTAAGAAGAGCCTGACTCAGTGTCCTCCATACCCTCCCCTCAGGTAGTTATAGACAGCAGGAGGGTCCCTGCCTTCAGGCTTCTCTTTTCCAGGCTAAACAGATCCAGGTCCCTCAACTCTGCCTGCACTTTGAGTGTTTGATCTCATCACCATCTCAGTGGCTGTCTACTGGGCTCACTGCAGTTTAATATGTCTGGTATGGGGAGTTCAAAATAGGACACAGTAATTCCAGATGCAGTGTAGTGAGTCTGAGGGAACGGGAATCATCACTTCCCTGGCTATTCTTTTCCAGGCTTTTACTGCTTCAGTGATACTGTTCCTTAAAGAAAAAATAAGACTCTGCAGCTGTCTGGCAGATGAATCAGACCTGAGAGTCTCCTCCCTTCTGGCTGAGGTTCCATTGTCATCTCTTCTCTCCTGTTAATTACTCTTGAGACCTGAACTTAGTGATTTTTCTCACAAAAAATAATATATCTAAGAGAATCATAGAATTTAGGGGTTGGAATGGACCTTACACATCATCTAGTCCCAACTCCCTGCCCTGGGCAGGGACACCTCCTCACTAGATCAGGTTGCTCAAGGCTTCATCCAGCCTGGCCTTGAACACCACCAGGGTCAGGGCAGCCAC
>NW_008651618.1:24573-29124 GCF_000695815.1 Acanthisitta chloris
ACCTCTTTTGACCTGCTGCCCACACTCCTTTTCTTTTGATGCGGGATTAGATTGGCTTTCCTGGCTGAGCTTACACTGCAGCTCATGGTGAGCTGTTCCATCTACTGTCAAAAAAGAGTGAGATAGGTGAACAATAGGGGAAAGGATTTTTCCTTTTCTGTTTCTCTGGGGCCTTCAAACTGGTGTTGATACTCAACTTAGGTACTTAGACCCTTCTGAGAGTTCGCAGTGGAGCATATACTGACAAGAGATTGGCTTTCCTGGCTGAGCTTACACTGCAGCTCATGGTGAGCTGTTCCATCTACTGTCAAAAAAGAGTGAGATAGGTGAACAATAGGGGAAAGGATTTTTCCTTTTCTGTTTCTCTGGGGCCTTCAAACTGGTGTTGATACTCAACTTAGGTACTTAGACCCTTCTGAGAGTTCGCAGTGGAGCATATACTGACAAGTGGCCTTCCTTAGTGCACTCCACCAGCTTTACTGCTTGTCTCCAAGGCTGTTAAGTATCTTTTAAAAATAACAATTTCAATGGTTATTAAGCAAACAGCTTTTCAGGGGACCTACAAGTGATTGCAATATCTTCTTGTAGGTAAATAGAAAGCTCCAGACAGCTTGGCCTTTTCAACCATGGGAGCTGTTATTTCATTATTGTACTTTACTAAAATTGCAGAACCTTGCAAGGGAGGACAGATGCAATTACAATAAAAATAACTTCAGACGTTGTTTTCAGAGCTTAGCTGTCAAAAGAACAAGATAAAAATGGAAAACAATTAAGGCACATGTCTTGATTCTCAACAATTACACCTGCTGTTCTGTGTCCTGTTCGTTTGATACGTAAGGAAGCTAGTCTCGTTTCAGCAATTGAATTGCAGTATTTGCATTTAGGTATATGAGGTTCAGGAAGAAGGAAGCCTCATTTGCTTTTATTTTGAATGCTTTTGATAATTTTGACACCTTTTGTCTTTTTTTCCCCACCTCCATCCTTCTGGTCTGTTTTCTTACTTTTGATGTTGATAGTTCAGAACGATCTCTTCTTTCAGAGAGGCTGAAGAATGTCTAGGAGAGAATGCCAGAGAAATGTTTCTGGGAAGAGCTTTGGCTCATGTCTAGCTGCACCAAGCCTAAGTTCAGCATTGTCTAGAAGTAGTAGTTGCAGTCACAGCATTTTTCATGTACAGGTAGGGAGGAGGTGCAGTGGTCTGGAATGGAATTGCTTGTATTCCTAGACTGAGCTTGGAGAATGGCGCATTAACACCACTAGCAGAGTAGAAAGGTTATGTTTCTGAAAGCATAGAGGTAACATTATAGAAGATGCCTTCATAAGTTACCTAATATTCCATTATTTATAGTCTGTGGATACACAGGATGTGTACTATATCTTATATAAAGTTCTTGCTTGCAGAGGACTATAGTATTTCTGAAACAGCTTTGAATTTCCCCCCTCATTGTTTTGATAGTTGTGGTCTCCTTTCATAGTATCAAGAATTATCTGCTCAAGCTGTTGTGTTTTTAAAGGGTTTGGCATTCTGACTGTCTTCACTGATAGGCTTCTGAGTACTTGTAGGTGTTTTAGATAGTGTTTGCAGTAGTGTGGTTTTGGTGTGGGTTGTTCTGAGTTCTCCTTGACCTCACCAAACAATTTGAATACAGACTACCCTTACTAGCTTGTGTGTGGTTATGCACACATAATAAATACAAAGGTGGTCATTTAAGGTTAACTACACAGAATCGTAGAATTCAGGGGTTGGAATGGACCTTACAGATCATCTCGTCCAGCTTGCTCCAACAGTTTCATGTCCTCCTTTTGTTGTATGCTGTTGCCAAAATCCTTTTTCCCCCTGCGTTTCACATAAGTAACCATCAGCTTCTGATCTGGGAAAAGAAGTGGATATGTGGAATTGTAGCATAGTAGATGAGCATAAGAACATGTAATTTAAAGAGGAAAAACGTGAAAGATTTTGTGTTGTGGACTGCAGCCATCCTACTCTGTGCAGAGCCAACTTAGCTCTGTGTTTCGTTTCAGCCAGTCTCAAGATGTTCTTCAGGAACTGGTGGTGGAAAGTGGCAAGAAGTACCTTAGGGCTGGCATGTAGTTTGGTGTCTGGAACCTGTAGTCCCATTAAGGCCTCTTTTGAGGAATTGTATTTTGTAGAAACGTCAAGAAAAGAGCTGAAGTTTTAGTTGCAGAGTGGTTTAGAAGAATGCCCTGGGACTAGCTAGTGTCTAGAGAAAACACTTCAAATAACATTGATTCCAGTTTTCTCTCGGGAACAGCATACCTTCTCCAGGGAAAGGTTCTTCACTGGTGAAGAGCTGCAGTTACAGGATATTTATTGATTTATAATATGCACTTAAAATATTACAAGATCTGTTAGCATACCTGTCCTTTTAGACTGCCAAATTATCAAGATCTGAAGTTGTTAATTAAGTTCATTTATTGATTAGCAGTTTGTATTCAGTCTGTTGTTTAGGGTGAATGATGGAGAGATTATTTATTAGCTGCATTGTTCAAGAAGTGAGACAAGTTTGATCTGAAGCTTGTTCTGCAAAGCTTCCACCAAAACTGAAGTCAGTGTATGTGGAGTTATCAAACGCTTGCAACACTTTCTCCTACCATGGATGGGTATTCATTGGTATGTTGAAATGACCTGAGAATGTATGTGAAAGGCAGTTTCCATTACCAAAACCAAGAAGGGATCCTAAGATGTAAGTGGCTACTTGGAAACGGTGAGGAAAATGAATGCAGTCACTGCTGTGTCCCCCAGTTGAGGTTGGATCTACTTGTGCAGTTTTAAGCGTCTGAGGTGACAGAAGATTTTGAGCAATAAAATAAATGGGTTTTGCAAGCTTTGTTCTGCAAAGTGCCACATGTATGACCTGGATGTGGTTGGAGGTGTTCAAATGAAACATCATGTTGTGGAAATTTCCAGGGAATTTGTTGGTCTAAGGAGGATTCAAAGATGACTTGGAACATACTCTAAGGAGAAGCTTGTCTGAAGAGAAATTTTATCATAGTGCTGCAGTTGTCCTGTCTGTCTAGCAGGAAAAAGAAGAGAGGGAGAAAACCTTTGTCTTACTGTCAGGAGTGGGTTTTTCCAATTTTTAGCAATGAAAAACACTTTGAAAGGATAGAGGAATTCTTTTGTTTCCATGATACAAAAAAATTGAGACACCAGTTAATTTACTCTGTGAAGATTTGTGGATTTTTCTTTTTTCAAAGAGTTTCTATAAAGCTTACTTTTTTCCTACTCATCAATACATTCCCTGTTTGAAGGTGGATATGGTAGAAATTTGCTCTTTTAGCTTGATCTGCCCTCATGGGATAAATACTGCTGCTTTCCTGTGCTTGAGAACTAGACATGATCTTTTGAAACAATGTGAAGGTGTAGCTAATGGAAACCTGTGCTTTCATTAAAGAAAACTTTTAAGAACAGCATTTGTTTTGAAGGGAAAAAGTTTGAGATCGTTTCTGGGTGCCACTTGATTTTCAGTGCTGCCCCAATCCAGCACTGAGCAGTCAGTGTGTCTTGAGTTACTGGGCAGACATGAAGGAAGAGTGGAGGAAAATCAACATCTACATTATAAATTGCAGATTTGTTGTGGTGAGACGTGTTTTGTCTTTCAGAACATACTTTTTAGGTACATTTTTGGTATCTCAGTGCCATGCATATTTCCATTCCTCTTTTCGAAGAAGTCCTAGTTAAAAAAAAATTAGTAAAAAGTTAATTGGGAAGTTGGAGAACAGAATGATGGGACAGACCACGTCACGCTGCTATGCAGTGCAGCTATTTGAGCTGTTTTGTCTCTTGACTGAAGACTTAATGGGAAACAGTGGAGGAAAATAGCTCCACATCTATAACATGTGATTTAATTGAAGTTACGAAAGGTACTGGTCTGTGCTGATGTGTTCCGGTACGCTTCCTGTTAAAAATAATCGGCCTGATTGAATGCTGCAAGTTGGAATGTCAAGTGCATGGATGGAGCAATGTGCTGTTGCTAAGCTACCAAAATTTTTATGACCAGCTCTTTATTTACTTCACAAAATGAGAGCAAATCAGACTGTATTTTAAGAATCTGTGTTTCAAAACCCACTGCAAAATTCAGAAATGTGGTGATTTTGCTTGGAAATAAGTTTGGTGGCTTTTGTATTAGTGTCTTAAATTTGGATAGGACATGTTCCTGTTCAATTGTGGCCAGGAATGTCTGTGTTTAAAAAGTTGTTCTTTTGATGTAATTACGATCATTGCATTCTCTGCTGGATTTTAACAAACCGCTGACTGGGATAAGCCTTGGAGGGAAAGCACTTTTTAGTTTTTTTGGTTGAAATTACTGTCTTAGAGGGTAAACATTTAGAAACTGAATGACTAGGAATGTTTTCTTTCCAGCAAAGGAGACAGGAGAAGAGAGTAAATTTTTTTTACTTTATTTAAAGTTACGTTTTTCTAAGTTCAAGCCCAATACCAGCCCAGCTTCTATGTAGAGTTGAGAGGAGCTAAAAGGGCAGAGAAACCTGATTTGACTCCTGTAGAATCATCATAGAATCATGGAATTT
>NW_008651619.1:0-498 GCF_000695815.1 Acanthisitta chloris
GATGAATTGGTGTCTCAGAGCAAAGTCTCCTGCAGCACTTCAGGAAAGCATTTCTCCTGGGCTTCTCAGGATTCTGTGGGCAGCCTGTAGAACTGGAGGAGCATTTGAGATGAGCTGGGTAAAAGCGAGGAGGAGCTCAGGGCTCACAAGCACAGTGGTAGCTTTTTGTCCCCTAGTGCCTTTAGTGCCAGAAGCCATGACGACTGGAAGTGTCTGACACCGGAATCGGTGCAGAGCAGGTGAGCAGAAGACCATGGTGCTTTGAGGCAGGGGTTGTTGTAGAAGGGGTCTGTTTCAACCAATGTGATGCTGACTGCTGGCACTGGGGGTTTTTGCAGATGCTGAAGAGGAACCTGGCAACTGCAAGAATATCCCAGTTAGCCAACGCAGCTTCTGTTGGGGATATTTCCAAACCCTCAGAACTCTGACAGCTCCACGGAGGGACCAGGGGCCGCTGCCCTCTGCTGCAGTGGTGGCTTTGGTGCCATGGATGGCTCC
>NW_008651620.1:0-1512 GCF_000695815.1 Acanthisitta chloris
TGCGGGGCGCTGTGCGCGCCCGGGGCTGCGGCCTGCCCGTCCTGTCAGCCTCGGGCCGCGCTCTGTCCTGGCTGTGCACAGAGAGGGGCCAACTCTCCAGCTGGTCCCAGTCCGTCCAGTGACTCTGTAACACAGTAGACAGGAAAAAAGCCCAAACAACAAAGTCATAGTGCCATGAAATCAGGTAATCACAAAATTGTAGGGGTTGGAATGGACCTTACAGATCGTCTAGTCCCAACCCACCCGCTGCCCTGGGCAGGGACACCTCCCACCACAGCAGGTTGCTCAAGGCTTCATCCCACCTGGCTCTGAACACTGCCAAGGTTGGGGCAGCCACTACCTCCCTGGGCAACCTGTGCCAGTGTCTCACCACTCTCACAGAAAATAACTTTTCCCTACTATCTCACTCAAATTTCCCCTCTTTCAATTTGTACCCAGTGACAGAAGAGATCTCTGGGCCCTGCAGCAACAATAGCAGCCCTTGTGCTGGTATGACTGGCATGAGGGAGGCAGAGAGCCTGGAGTAGTGCTCACAGGGTGCTATGGTATGTGGTGCATTCTATGGTATATGGTGTCCTTAGGCTGAAGAACCAGGGCTGGTTTGTTTCCCTTATATTAAATCCATCCATATGGCCTGGCAGCTTCTGAAGACTTCCAGGAGTAGTTTATTCAATACAATTAAATAGAAAAGGATATTAATATAATCAGAGAATCATGGGATGACCTGCGTTGGAAGACACCTGAAAGATCATCTAGTTTCAATGCCCTACCATGGGCAGGGACACCTTCCACCAGACCAAGTTGCTCAGAGCCCCATCCAACCTGGCCTTGAACACTGCCCAGGATGGATCAGCCACAACTTCTCAGGGCAGCTTGTTCCAGTGTCTCACCACCCTAACAACAAAAAATTTCTTCCTAATATATAATCTAAACCTACTCTCTTTGAGTTTGAAGCCATTGCCCTTTGTCCTGTGACTACATGCCCTTCTCCCTCTCCAGCTTGCTTTTAGGCCCCTTTAGGTACTGAAAGGCCACAATAAGGTCTCCCTGGTGCCTTCTCTTCTCCAGGCTGAACAATCACAGCTCTCTCAGCCTTTCCTCCTAGGAGGGGTGTTCCATCCCTCTGGTCATCTTGGTGTCTCTCCTCTAGACTTGCTCCGACAGGTCCATATCTTCCCTGTGCTGATGCCCTCAGAGCTCCAGGTGGGGTCTCACCAGAGCAGAAAAGGGGGGAAAGATAAGGATAAAAAGGGAGCTGCCAATACAGCTAAAGATAAATCAGAGGCAGTATTTCGCAATACTTCAAGCAGGAGAGAGACATGAGAGAGACGCTGCTTCTGGAAGTGAACACGTTTGTCTGTTTGCCAGGGGTTGGAGGCAGCAGCTGCTCTCCAGCCCCGTGCGAGGGCTCCGGGTGTGGCCGCGTGTGCTGGTGCCACTAGATGGCAGACACCGCCCTGGGAAACGGCGGCTCCGCAGCGCCGGGACCCTCCCGCGGCGGCGTTCGGACAC
>NW_008651621.1:0-6156 GCF_000695815.1 Acanthisitta chloris
GAGGTGGGGAGGCCGATGTCCCCGCGCTCACCTTGGCCCAGCAGGGACAGCCTGGCCCGGCCGTGCCGCCCCTGCGAGCGCTGAGCGAGCAAATGATGCTGAGGGCGAGTGCCGGGGCTGAAATAGCCTCGGCCCCGCCCCGGCTCTGTGCCCCCGCCCCGCACACCTGAGCCAGGTGAGCCCTCCCGAAGCACAGGGCTCAGTCCCTGTTTCGCAGCCTTTGGCCTGCCCAGAGGGAACTGGTTCCCAGTGCCAACAGGGCAGGACTTTGAGCCACTCCAAAACCCACAAGACTTAGTCTCCGTTTCTGAGCCCCAAAAGCGCCTGATCGATTTATTTCCACGCCCTAAGACATGCCAAACGAGCCTGATGCCCCCAAACACGAGCCGGTCTGTTTCTCAAGCACGAACACACAGGACCCTCCCAGAGCCCCAAAACTCAGGATTCGGTCTCTGTTCCCAGGACGTGACGGTGCCTGGCTCAGCCTCACCCCAGGGCACCCCTCTGCGAGCCCCAAACCCCACAGCACTCGGTCTCTCCTTTCCCAGCTGCGTCTGGAGCCCCCAAACGCTGTCACGGGCTGGAAATGGGGAATTTGAGCCCTGAGCCCTCAAACTTCACAGCACTCGGTGTCTTCTTCCCCAGACGTGTGTGGAGCCTCCAGCAGACGCTGGCACGCGCTGGAAACAGGGAGTTTGATCCCTGAGTCCCAAACCCCCACATCATTCGGTCTCTCCTTTATGGGCTGGAAATGGGGAATTTGAGCCCTAAGCCCCACTTCCCTCCCACCGTCCCTCCTGCCTGTCCCTCCTCCCGGTCCCTCCTCGGTCCCATCCCTGTTCCCTTCGGTTTCCCCGCCTGCGAGACCAGGGGATGTGGTCTCACGGGAACCCCCTGGGCTCAGCTTCCCTCTGCATTTTTTTCCCCCCTATTTCCTCCAGAAAGGAGTCCTTTGCAGACACTCAGACCTTGTCCATGCCTGTGCATCCCTGCCTGTCCTTTTTTGGACACTTGAATAATTTTTCTGGCTGTGAAGCACAGGACAAACCTCCCAAACACTCTAAAATCCACCTTAAAATCGCACAACGAATCTTATCAGTTAAAAGGAAAACCAGGTACTGACAAAACTCCATTACAGAGTATTAACTGAGAGGGTAAAGTCACCATCATTCAAAAGAGGCAGTTAACTATTAATTACCTCCAAGTGACTCCTCTGATGTGCCTGAGGATGGGCTGCAGCAAGCCCAGAGGAAATTTCCTGTGCTTCAGCCAACAGTAAGCTTTGCAAATGGTTATTTTCCAAAAGACTCACATGGATAACTGAGGATGGCTGTCATGTTTGGGCTTTTGCTGTACTTCAGCCCCTAGCAGTCCAACATACTCTTTAAATTCATCCTGATGGGGTTAGGAGGACTGAGCAGGATTTTCCTGCCTGCTGTGGTTTTGCAAAGCCTGAAGCCACACACTCAGGCTGAGTACCAGGTGTTTGGTTGTGCTTGGTGTCCTCTGGCTGTTTCCCTTAGGTTTCAAGGAGTTTTGGACCCACATCCAGCTGATGAATCCAAGATGCACTCCTCCACGAGATAAAGAGGATGGAGCCCACAAGGGACATCCCAGCACCCAGTCCTGCCCCACTCTGCTGCTCCCCACACAGCCCCAGTGTCAGGGATGGTAGAGGAGGAGCCTTCCCCCAAACCACATCCAGGGACTGTGCCAACACCTTCCATGGTCAGGCATGGCAAGAGACAGGCACCACAGAGCAACAGGCAGGGATTCACCAGCATGATTGTATTTATTTCCCACTCCAGAGCAAGCCACACCAAGGTTACAGACAAGCTCTCTAGACACCCTCCCAGCATTAAGGCACATACATAAAACACTTTTCCAGGCTACAGGTGCCATCCCTGTGGCTGTCTGTGCCCATGGCCTCAGCGCAGTGTCACCAGCTCTTCGGCAGAGGTGGGGTGAATGGCCACGGTGTTGTCCAGGTCGGCCTTGGTGGCTCCCATTTTGATGGCCACAGCAAAGCCCTGCAGCATTTCGTCACAGCCCAGCCCTTGCATGTGCAGTCCCACCACCTGTGGGCAAGAAGGGAGAGGCCAAATGGGACACAGCACAAAATCCAGGCAGAACTCTTGGGCTTGGTGCTCGGGGGAGCTGGTCAGACCTGGGCGGAGCAGGTCAGAGCTGACAGAGAACGGTACAGTCATCTGTGGTCTCCATCACCCCCCAGCTGTTCTGCTCCCCTTCACTCACCTTCTCCTCCTTGCCAGCACACACCAGCTTCATGACACATTTCACCTTCCTCTGGCTGACAGCATAGTACAAAGGGGTGAAGGATGTGCTGTAGATCTTCACATTCTCCCTCCCGTGCGTGGCCACAGCTTCGTCTGCAGCAGAAGACACAGCACATAGGTAAAGGAGATGCACTATATACACAAGACATTCACAAACTAAGTCAAAGCCCATTTTTCAAGGCTCAGACCACTCACTGGAGATCAAACCATCTCCTTGAGCATCAAAGCAGCAGCTCTGAACCAGTGTACCCAGCACCTTCACCCCACCACGTTCTGTCCATCCCCACCTTCGGTGAGTCCCACAGTGCCGATGGGTGGGTGGCTGAAGACAACAGTGGGGATGTTACTGTAGTCCAGCCTGGAGTCCTGCTTGCCCTCGAAGAGCCTGTGGGCCAGCTTCCTGCCAGCTGCAATGGCCACTGTGGGGAGGGACAGGGAGCCTGAGCCACGGCACAGCGTGGCACCTAGAGGCTGTGGAGGGGAGTGGCGCACAGCCACAATACCTGGGGTGAGGAGAGCTCTCCCACACACGTCCCCGAGAGCGTAGACCCCTCTCCTGGTGGTGTTCTGGTACTCATCCACCACTACGTGGCCCTTAGGGTCCGTCTGCACACCCTGCCATGGGAAACAGCAACATGCCCCCAGGAGGGATGGGACAAGCCATGGACAAGCGACACCCATGGGGGACCCATGCTGGTGGCCAGTGTTCCCAGCTGGGGGACAAGTGGTGGTAACACCACCACGACAGGCTCTGGAGACCCAAGGGAACCCAGGAAACCCGTGGGCACCCTCACACCAGCACAGAAGGAACGTGCTGACATCTCACCACTTGGTCCAGGCACAGCCCATCCGTGTTGGGCTCTCGCCCCACAGCCCACAGCAGGCAATCCACATCCCGGATCACTCCTTCTGTTGGCTTATGGCCGGGCACTGACGAGGTCACCACCACATCCAGCAACCCACAAGAGGACTTGGTGACCTTCTTGACCTGTAGGGAACAACAGAAGCCACAGGAGAAGGTGCTCATGGCTTTTGCGGTGACGCAGAATCAGGGCTGTGACCAAAACTGTGGCTCGGTGAGCAGCAGCCAAAATGGCATCTTTCTCCCATCCCTCTCCAGGAGGATGGGACAAGCTGCAGGGCTGCTCTGCACGCCTGTACCTGTGTGTGCTTCCAGACATCCACCCCGGTGTTCTCCAGCTCCTGGGTGCAGTTTGAGCTGATCATGGAGTCGAAGGTCCGCAGGACCTGCAGGGACCCCCCAGCCCTGTCAGATGTGGGTCTGCAGGTGAAGGCACTGCCTGGCAGCCCCTTCCACTGGCATTTCCCTGCACCTCAGCTCCAAGAGGTTTGGGGCACTTCTGGTTAACTATAACGTTCTTTCTGTTTGTTTTTCCATTGTTTTTTTGACTCTTTTCCTTTGTCAAGTCGCAACTTGATGCAAAGCTCAGAGGAATGGGTTGGGTTACACGCACAGGTTAGTGCTGCCAAAACATGCCCCTCCAGCCCCTCCTTACACACCATCCTCTGCATCACCATTCCTGTGCCAACAGCCAGTGGCATTACCTTGTCCTGGCGGATCAGCAGGGATGACTTGGAGCCCAGTGTGGACAGGATCCCTGCGATTTCCACAGCGATGTAGCCAGCCCCGACGATAACGCTGCGCCTGCGGAGAAGTGACGATGCCATGTGCAGGCACGTGGAGCTAGTGGGGATGGCTGGCAGGGGGTGAGCTCCACTTTACCTGGGCAGCTCCTCCAGCTCAAAGAAGCCATCACTGGTCATTCCCAGGCTGGCACCTGCAAAGCAGAACCCCTTTCATACCTCTCACCTGTCCCACTTCCCCTCCCCAAAACCTGCTTTGCTCTGGCAGACCTCTCTCCAGGGAATTCCATCAGGCTCACCTGGAATTTCGCTGTCGGAAGGGATAGCTGGGCGCCCACCCGTGGCTATAAGGATGTGAGGAGCTGTGTACTTCTTCCCATTCACCTCGATGGTTGGTTCAGGATCAGCAGTGAACTTGCCATAGCCCCGAATGATGTCAATGTGAGCCTTATAGAGGTAACAGTTACAGGATTAACAGCAGGACGTGGTGTGGGAGAAGCTAACAGGGCCAGGGCTTCCACAGTTGGAGAAGAAGGCACCCATTAAGGCTGGAAAAGCAACCAAAAATCCAGCAGAACTCAGCTGACAGGACAGACAAACCCTCACCTTCTTGACGTTGCTCTCGTAGATGTCGTTGAGGCGTCGAATGTACGCGTCACGCTTCTCCTTGATGGTTCTGGAACAGAGCAGGGAAGACCATTACCACCAGCAGGTGAACCTCCAGAGCTCAGAGAGAACAATGTGCACTTAGTGCCATGGCCTAGTTGACAAGCTAGTGATCAAAGGTTGGACTTGATGATCTCAGAGGTCTTTTCCAACCTACATCACTCTGTGAACTCAATGCGGCACCCACACCATGAAATAAAGTGGTCCCCTATGACCCCTTCCCCACTGATGTGAGTTTTTTTGTGCCTGCCTTGCCTTCATTTGTCTTTTCCAGTCTCTTCCCACAGCTAGTGTGCTACCCATCTTCCAAAACACCGCAGGAATCCTGGCCATGTGACCAGCTCCGCATCCACCCATGGGAAGCCTCAAAGTAGACAGGGACCCCTTTGAGGTGGACAATGAGCCACGGGGCTGTGGTGCTGACCTGTGGCTGCTCCCCATGGGACACTCACTGGGAGATGCTCATTTCCAACTGGCTCTCTTCATTTCCAACTGTCTCTTTCCATACTTACCTCCAGCTGAACTTGACACCAGGTATTTCAAAGCCATAGTCAGCGTGGTCATGGACAAACTCCGCATGGACCGCCGTGTTCCACATCACCTGCCCACACAAACCTCAAGTTGGCTCGGGAATACCGGTTTGATTCTGGGAACAACCCCTGTCACACTTCCCAGCGCCTCACCCCTGCCGGGAGCAGCCCACGAGATACAGGAATGAACACTCAAGGCATCCCAATGGCTCAATAGGCTCCGAGGCTCCACTTCCTCCCAGCTCCTTCCTCCCCACACCCTGTGCCAGCACCTCCCTGCAATTTGGCAGGAACCCATACCAGACCCAACCCAGGCCACCGGAGGTGCCACTGGAGCTGGCAGCAAAGCACCCTTACCTTCTTTGGCACACACCCAACATTGACCTGGAGAGGGAAATAAGAGCAAATCTCAGTGTTAAGGCTCAGTTTTCCATAGATGATGCTCCAGAAAGCATCCCATGTCAAGCTGGTGCTGCATCTTTTCTCTCTGCCCAGAAAAATAAAGGTAGGATTATGGATTCCTGGCAAAAGAGGTGTGTAACCACCTTGGGAGCCTCAAGGTCTTGCGGTGTGCCTGTCTTCCCTTCACTTCCTTGAAAGAGAATATGGAAGGTGGAGTCTTCAAACACAGGTTTTTTTCCATCGATAACTTAAAAGCAATTTACTAGGAGAAAGGTCTTTGCCATCCATTTCCTGCACTGCTGTTCCTAGCACAGCAATTTTTCCAGCAGAATGCACTAAGGCATAAAACTAGAGACTGTCAGAGAACAACCGCTTGTTTGAGGAACAAGTCTGGGTTTGGGCTCGTTCCTGCCCCGCTGCGCCCCTGAGTCCTGCTTTGCCACTTTGCACTTGTGCCGCACAGACCCAGGATCCGTCAGCATCCCGAACACGGCCGGGATGCAGAGGGGGATTGGGATGCGTTCTGTTCCCACCCAGCCCAGCGTAACAAGGCAGGTCCTTGCGCAACGCTGCGAGAGCGGGAGGGCAATTCCTTCCCTGCGGCTTTCCGCGTACCCGATCGCCAACCAGCCCCACGGGCACCGGGACCATCCCCG
>NW_008651622.1:0-202 GCF_000695815.1 Acanthisitta chloris
CCCCGCCCCGCTCGGCCCGCGCAGAGCATCCCGCGAGCGGCACCTGCACCGCCTCAGCCCCGGCAGCTTCCCCGGGGGGAGCTGAGGGATTTCTGTCGGCGCTTTGCTGTTAGAGGAAAAGCATCAGCCCTGAAGGAAGCGGCTTAACCCTTTGGGAGTGCTGTTAGATACGCTCCTCCAGCCGGTGAGTCGCTGGTGGCTG
>NW_008651622.1:275-6656 GCF_000695815.1 Acanthisitta chloris
GTCTGAGAGGGATCTCGGGCGGATTTTAAACGCAAAGTGCTCACCTGATCCATTGTGTTCCACGGTTGGTAACATCCTGCGCAGAAAGCCGCATAGGATGGAAGGTGGAAGTTTTGCCCATGTGCTTCCCCAAGTTTTGAGTTAGGTGGTTTGTGGAAGAAAATCAAAGCTCTCTTGAAGGATTTAGTCAGGAGCTGTCGCAGTTGACAAAAATATTTATTTCTGTCAAGGTGCTTTAGCACACATGCAGCTTCTCAAAACTCATTGACCAAGGTAAAGTATGCAGTGTTTACCCACACAGAGGAAACAAAAAAGTCAAAGCAGAATTGTCTGATGAAATGGTTTAAAGGTTAGCTTTAAAATGCAGAGCTGACAACACATCACCTTGTTCCTGTCTCCAGATGAATTTAAAAGAAAAAAAATCAAGAAAAACAGTGAAAATAATTACATCTATCTCCTGCCCAGTGGTGGTGTGTGGGGACAGAGACATTCCTGTAAGTCTGTGCTCTGTGCCACACCAGCCTTTAAAAAACAATTAAACAACATCTGCCACTTTAATACAAACAAAAAGACAATATTTTTAAATTGTTCCCTAAATTTCACACAGCCAAAACTGTGGGCAACCATTTTTTTCCTTCTGCAGGGCCATGAGGCCAAATCCTACACAGGCCATGCAGTAGGAAGTCTTAGAATGTGGGTGAGTGTTCACTTATGTTTTGAGCTAAAATTGTTTGCAGAGCCATCATAAGAGTTTTACAAGAAAAAAAAAGCAACACAGAAGTGCGTAATGAAGAAAAATGCTCATAACAGATCCCTTCCTGAGCTGGGGCAAATGCTTTTGGTGCTCCAGCAGCATCACCTGATGGAGGTCTTGCCTTCCCCTGGATGCTGAGTGCTGGGAGTCACACCAGGTCACATCAGCCCGGTGTGACAGGTGACACTGCAGACAGGGAATACCAAACATAATATATGGGAGACTTTGGGCCAAGGCTCAGGGAAACATGAGTATCAATTTCCAGCAGTCAGTCTGCAACAGCGTGGCAATCCAAGCAAAGCATATGTTTGTGATCGTAAATTTCAGCCACAAGTTTGAAAGTAGCCATTCAGTTTCACAGGGACGCATTCTGGAATATTTTTTTTTAATCCTATACATCTCCTTATAGATTCTGGGTTTAATTTAAAAGTTTAAGGTTTAATTCTGAAATACACACATCTAACATTTTACTCAAAATTCTGTGACAATAATGTTTGACATATGAGCAGAAGAAACTTTGCACATGAGAACTGGAATGATTTTCTGACAAGGGTGATGGTTGGTCTGAAAACAGCTCAGGGCGTCAGTCGTTTCAGAGCTGGGAGAGGGACTTCTTCATCGGGAAAGAGCAAGGAAAGGATGCTGAAAATTCACAGAAGGAAATGCCCTACAGTCCCTGGTAGCCTTTCCCAAACCACTGCATGTGTTTGAGCTGCCTGTCTGTCAGATTCTGAACAGCCAGGTTAAGGTTAAGGTGGTGTATTTTTAGACAAACCACTATTGTTTCATTTGAAAGTTTATTTTCAAGCCCTAAGGAGTAGCTGAGTGTGGGCTTGGGCCCTAGAGAATCCATTTCTAAAATTGTGTGGGGTTTTCAAGTTTTATTTGTCTATGGTCTTCTTGGGGTATGCACACACAGTCTGCCCAGCACTGGTGAGCCACAGGGCAGGTAAGTTGTTCAAAGCTTGTTTTTGGAACAGTAGTTATCAGTTACATCCAAGGAGCTGTTACAGTGTTTACAGTTAAATGTTTGATGTAAAATGTACATGGTGATGATGAACAAGAAATTTTAGTGGTTTGATAGTGTCCTGTAATCCAAAGGATGTAGGAAGCACCAAATTCCATGCCTCAGTTTCCAAGTGTAACAGGGCCCTCGGTACTTTGATATGTAACCTGGGTATTAATTCACT
This sequence comes from Acanthisitta chloris, assembly GCF_000695815.1. Lineage (NCBI taxonomy): Eukaryota > Metazoa > Chordata > Aves > Passeriformes > Acanthisittidae > Acanthisitta > Acanthisitta chloris. The sequence continues at coordinate 2,220 of NW_008651622.1, forward strand.
CCCTCTTACAAAGTTTGTGGATCATACTGGCACTGAAGATGAATATGAACTGCTAGTACTCAATAAGAGAGATATTGGAGGCCTACCAGATTTCTGACAAACTGCCACATTGTTTAGGTGTGCAAGTTCTATGAACCAGAAATAGTTCATATTTTGGGCAGTAGAAATGTATTTTGGTTGCAGTGGAAATAGACAATGTTTTGATCACAACAGGCACAGACATTTCCAAGCCTTGTAAAAGCTGTTGGTCAAAAGAATCCCAAAAAGCCATCAGCTAACCGTGAATGTCTGGCTGACTTCTTGCAAAAGTGTATTGTTAAATCAGCTTGGAAATCAACTGTGTGGCAGCTGCAGAGCTCAGGTGTAGTGCACAAGTCATGCCACACCATAATTAAGGAGGTTGGGTTTCCCACAGATGCATGTCTAAACAGGTGACTGATGTTTGGCTAGGAAGATAAATATCCAGCTGCATTTTTTCCCTTAGTGGAGTTGGGTTTAAGTTCCTTCACAATGTTAGTGCTCCATTGCTCAAGAGAAGGAGACTTCCACTGCCACCTTTCCTCACTGAAGACATTATCAGGTCTCTTTTCTGTGGCCTCTAGTCTTCAAAGAACAGTTGGAGCTTATCTCTGGGATCTGTACCTTGACCCCATCTAACTCTGTTGAAATGGACCGCCAGGTTCAAAAGTTCCTGGGAAAGATACATATATACGTCCACATAGCAAAGAAAAAAAGTGGTTTCATTGAGCAACTGGCTAAGAGCTGCCTCTTTTGAATGAGGGATTCTTTTTCACTCCCCTTCAGACACTGTGACCACATACCCGTCCTCAGACACTCAGCTCACAATGACCTGGATGGGAGAGAGTGCCAGGACAAGTAACCAGCCAGGCCTTGGTCAAGGAATGGTAAGGGAAAAATTCACCTTCCTCATCTGCAATTAGACCACAGCCATTATTAAGCATACAGTACAGTAATGCTAGTGAAGATGGGCAGTAAGTTATACCAAAGCTAAACCTATCTGATACTGCTGAAGAAACTTATGGTCACCCTTCAAAATCAATTTCCGAAGGTGAAACTGTGCCAGGTAAGAGCAGTGACAACATCAAAAGAAAGGGGAAAAACTTTAAAATTACATAGATACTTAATTAATAAAGTTTCTTTAGATATTTCTTGACACTTTGGAGGTTTTTTTCCTTCCTTGTGTACTGTATACGTGTGATCAGTCTTGACTGGATTACTGGAGAAGTTTATTTCTTTCCTTCTCAGTTGCAGCTTTTCCTCATTGATGAGTATGGATTAAATTACAAGAATTGTAGAGGAAATCTCTCCATGATGTTTTTATTGAAACACTTTTCAATTAAAAAGATCTTACAGGGGATAAAACCAGGTAATAAAACCAACTCAAAATTCTGGTTATCTTTTCATCATTATCCTTAACAGAAATTTTCAACCATATGCTACAGTCATGCACTTATATACAGAAAAATAATTAAAGACCACATCATAAGGAAAATATCAAAATGCTATGTACTACCATCTCCAGAAGGATGTCAAAGGTGCTTGCAAAGGAACAGAGAGAGAAGGGCAACAAGAAACCAGGGTTGAACCACCTTGCCAGGAGAGGGCAAAAGGCTGGGACTTAGCAATTTGCCAAGGAGACACCTAAGGTAGGGTATGATTGAGGTTTACAAAATCATGAAGGTTGTAAGTAAGGTGAAGGCAGAATTGTTGTTCACCAAATCTTGCAATACTGAAACTGAGGGGTGGTCCGTAAAGCAAGTAGGAGGTAGTTTAAGACAGATACAAGAAAGTACTTTCAAAAAGAATTAATTATATATACACACACTGGATAGTGAACTTGTTGCCACAAGAGGCTGTGGACACCAGTAGTGTCAGCAGGCTCAAAAAGGAATTGAAGCATTTCAGGGATGGCACATCATGATAAACAGATACTGGAAGGAATAGGCAGTGATGTGCCATGAAGCATCCCTAGCACAACAAAAGTAGGTGCTGGGGAAGTGGAAGGAGACTGGCTGCAGGTTGTGCCTAGGCCTTCATGCATTTTCCTAACTATCTCCTTCTGCCACTGCTGTTTCATTTTCAAAGATGTAAATGCAGATTTCACTGCAAATTATGCAGCCAATTTCTCCACTTGGAGGGAAATCACAAGAGTCAGCATACCTGGAATACAAAGAATATCCTTTCCCAGGAAGGCCATGCTACTGATCTCAGTCTTCCCTGTTGGGTATGCAGGGCTGGGGGAACCCATTAGGGCATTTCTTGCATTCTCAGCCTTTTAGTTTCATCCTGTGTCTCAATTTGCGTTCCCAACTTTGTCCTTTATTTTGTCCTCATTCTGCCACCAATTTATTTTCCAAACCCTATTTACAGGGTTTAAGATACCTAGTTCTTCTTACTGCATTTCCCAGATGACTATTCTATTACTGTGCAGTAATGCAATCCAAAAGCTGACAAGGCTTACAGTTGAAGACTTCTAAGACACAGCTATAGCTTTACCACTTATCCTATAGCTTGAGGGTAAGCCAAGCTTACCACGTTTTATAACTTTGGAAGAGAATACTAATTTTGTAAATAATTATTTGCCAGGTGTTTCATCTTCTTCCTTGTCATCCAGGCTTTTTTTTTCTTTCCTTGTCTCCTGACTTTCTCATCCTTTTTTTTTTTTTTTCAGATGGGGTATACGTTCGCAGAAGAGAGTGAACACCCTCTGTCTGGCCACTTAGTTACTTCCCACTTTTTCTCCCTCTTATGCTTTCCCTTTCTGAAGTGCTATGCTGACACTGCATGATTATTCACACCCAAACTTCAAGCCTTTTTCATCCCTCAAGAGCAAAACCACCTCCAATGGAAGAAATTAGTATTGACTTCCTGATTTGGACTGACCAAGTTACCATTGAGAAAAGTTCTTGTAAATCTTTTGCCCACAGAAATCCAATCCATAGATGGTTTGCAACAGATCTTTGAAATTTATCAGGAGAAAAGTCCCAGAGGACAAAGACGTATGCTTTTCCATGTCCCATGAAATTCTATTCAGGTCTGACAGAGGGAGAAACTGGGAGAAAAATACCCATTTTTCTTAGTGCTTATGTTGGCAGCAGCGCTCTGGCAGCCACCCAAGGGGACTGGCCATGGGCATTCCCATCCCTGGCAGTGTCCACAGCACTCAGTGTTGTGCTGGGAGCCTGATGCTCTGGCTGTAGCTAAAAAGCTGTTATGAAAACGAAGTTTGGAGACAGCAGAGAGTGAAAAAACAAACACACTGTAATAGCTCTCTCTAAACCCAGTCCATAGTGTGTCTCTGTTGTCTCCCTTTATGGGCTCAAGAGCACCCTTGTTTTGAATGAATTTGAGCCATACTCCCTTGATGATCACCTGTGCACTGCACGTGGTCCAAATCTCAGCAGAGATTTCTGTGAGTAGCTTGGGGCTTTTTCATTTGGGAGGAGACAAAATACTTCTACAAAGGCAAAACATTTTTTTCTTTGGGAAAAGGCATTTGTGTGCTGTGTGAGACTATTTTTGCAATTGCTGCCCTATTTGCTCTCACTATTGGAACGTTAGTGGGGAATATAAGAGAAGGTGGGAAGAAATGGGGGAAGGATCTTGATGTTAGGACAGGAGAGTGACACACAGGTGAACAAATAGTTGTTTACATTGTAGTAAAGTGTGGTCCCCAGTGATGCTTTGCTCAGTGCTTATACATGAGGCCAATATGCTTAGATTCAGGTTTTTTCAGCTATTAGTGCTCATCTGGAAAGAAGACTTTGCCCTCAATTTTCTCACAGCTCCAGGTGTACAGCAACATCAAACACATCTCTCCACTCCTTCAAAAATATAAAATATGTTATAGAAGCAGAGGAAAACCAAGAATCATGGAACTTTTTTAAGAGCCGCAAATACACGTATATATTTTACAGATGATGACTCCTAATCAGAAGATCTGGTGCTGATGCTGGTGATGTCTAAGGACACAAGTAGCACAAAAGACTCTAGTAAAACTGAATTCTGAAGATGCATTTCTGCTGTAAATTAAGCAGGACAAAACTTTAGGAGCGAGAAGTTTTATGTGAGGAAAATAGCCAGAAGTAGCACTTTTTGGTGAATTCTAAATAGTTTCTGCTTTAGCCATGGTAGAGCTGTGCTTTGAGGGGATATATTGGCTTCTCTAGAAGAAACTTAAGACAATCAGAGCTCTGGTGATGAAGAAAGGGGATCTGCTTTAACATCTCTTGTCTTCCCCAGCCCATGGAACAGGTAGCTGTGCTGCCTGTCGCTCAGACTCTGAACTACCTACTTGCAGTACAGTGGGTTTAGGCTAATCACAGCCATCCCTCTTGCTGACAGTGCACCCAAACCTCTGTCCCATAACAGGAACAGGAACAGGGAAGCATCTCTGAGGCCAGCCCAGAGCAGGAA
>NW_008651622.1:6675-34046 GCF_000695815.1 Acanthisitta chloris
CACCATTCAGATCTCTCTCAGACTTTGCTGTTTGGGTTCTCTTTGAGGAAGATTTACCATGATGCCCATTATGTGCTCCACACCCACACCACAAGCTTAGCTGTGCCTGTGCTCGGACATTTGGGTAAAGGACACCTCTTAGACAGGAGGCCGAAATTCAGTCATAATAACTGATTCTTTCAAATAAGAGCCAAACAGGATCAAGTGTTTTCTCCTTTCATAAGAAAGGAGATGCTGTTTCAAAAACTTCTAACTGCTAGCTGCTTATTTACAGTAATTGTCAGATCAACGGGTAAGTCCTACCAAGAGTGGAAAAGCTACTACTGATATTACTAGGCCTGGTGGTGGTTGTGTTGTCCCTCCTTTGGTGCCTTTGGTTGGAAGTATGAAGATAATCATAGAGCAGATGTGGCCTAGAGTAGTTGTACCTGTCCAGAAGAATGTCAGCTCAAGGATGTGAAGGGCATGCACACCAGGAATGTTACATGTACAGAGAAACACACTGGTGTTGCCTCTGCTGTATAGCTACAGTCAGTGACTTTCTGGTTGGGTAAACCAAGATACTGACAAGTGATGGTTAACTCTGTTTCCTCATCTTGTGAGTTTCTAATACAGAATCACATATGAATTGTCTCATTACTTTAAGCATCAATGGTGCAGAGGTTTACATCTGAGCTAGTTGTCTGGGCTTGCTTTGCAGCCTGTCAACAGATATAGGTATTTCTGGGGCATAATCACCCTGGGTATGCTGGAGAGGAAGTGAGTGGCTCCAGCAAAAGTTCCTCTCATAAAAAATAGGGATATTTTGCCTTTGATCTTTCAAAGCAGGATGCTTTAAACTGTTCTGTTAATATAGTAATGGGTGCCCTAAAAGAAAAGGAGAAACTTAGTAGCTTTGAAAAAAATAATGAGAAAGGTATTAGTTTTTCCTGGTCTGGATTTCACCTTCCACAAAAGTAATGTCTCCTCAATATTTCTGGGTTGTTCTGCGACCAGCAGGCACCGTGGAGTTTGATAGGGATCTGCCTGACTTGGAGTGTGAGCTCTTAACAAGAGCAGTGTGCTTTGTAGCTTGTACTTAAAAACTGGTTCAAGCCAGAACCTCTTAAAGACAAGGTTCTCAGCAACTTTCCTCTGCATCCTGAAATTAAACATTAACATAATAAGGAAGTTCAGTTACCAACTTAATCTAACTTAATGAACAAGCACATGTTCAATTAGTCTCTAAGGTACTCTGCACTGATTCATGGAATTGGAAATATCTCCCAGAGTATCAATACTCTTGCTGTCAGATGGTAGCAAATCTGTTAGTTCCAGTTGTGCCATGTCCTGAAACTAATTCATCTCAACCTTCTGCAGCTGTTGACTGTCAGAATTTCTCAGGTAAAATGGTTGTGTTGGTACTCTTCTTCTGGAGAAAGTGTCACATATTCCTCTGCATATGTCCACCCAGTGTGTCAAATTTATCTCTGGCCACAGTCATATTTCTTATGACATTATTGCTGTTTACAGTCATTGGTTTTCATTATAGGTATTCCCACAGTTGTTTCTTACAAAATGCTGACAGCTCCCAGTGCCCCAGATTATATTTCCCTTTTACCTTCCCTCTGCTCCATCTTTTTTTCCCACATATCTGCTGGTTGCTGTGAATTTGACATGAGTTCCTAGTAAGCACTCAAGAGCAGACACTTGTTTTCAGTTTTCTGTTGAATAAAATGTCAGCAAGTAACAAGTAATGTGATGTTGGTACCACTCCATTATTTAACACTACTAAGTATGGATCAGAATTGTCAGCTGTTCCTGTATATTCTTTAAGATATTTTCTGCTAGCCTTCAGAGACTGGAGATGATGTAGGTTATGGTTATATGACTAAACTTATATTTCAGAGCAGAATGGTTAAACATGACCCTGATAAATGGCAGATACTACTGTATCAGGTATACCAGGCCTAGCACAGCAGATCAAATTTGGGATGTCATCCTTCTAAGCTGCTATGTTTTCTAGCAACACTATGTCTGGAAAATGAGAATACTCTAAATACACGTCTAGGAGTAAGGGACTGTTGTCTGTAGATTTTCCTTTCCAGCCAGAACATACAAGTTTGTTTCTTCTTCACATTGGGAACAAGTACTTGCTTACCACCTCCTCAATGAATTAATTTATTTAGGATCAGGAAAAATCTCTATCCTTTTCTTAGAATTTTCTATCCCTAAATGAATTTCCTTTGTCCATTTTATAATTTTTCAGTAACATCTTCAAAATTACTGCTCCGGTCTCTTTTAGAATCCATCTGAAGCTAAGAGCATCCCCCAATTCTAGCTTGATAAAGATTATCAGTAAGGACAGTATAGTGTGCTGGGAACAGTATGTAAATTGTTTTAATTACATTTTGTAAAAAACTTGTTTTTGCTGTTGCTTTTTTGTCTGTTTGAATCACATAAAATCTGACTCTGGACCTTGAAGTCCAGTTCTTAAATGGGTGAGTGTGTCTCCAGCCACCAAAACATTCCTAGCTCTGCATTTAACTTGCAAATCATGTTTTTGCAGCTGAATATTCTCGTTAAAGCATTATTTCACAGGTCCCTGTGGCTGACAGTCACTTTCAGCTGAAACGGAACTCTGAGGAGTGAGAGCATGAACCTTTTTAGTTGTGGTGTTGGCAACTATTTGTTCCTTTTCCTTTTGAGGGCACTGGCATTTTGTTGATGCTTGTGACACACATGCCACTGCCATGCAGATCAAAGAGAATCAGAGTCACAGAATGGTTTGGATTGGAAGGAACCTTAAAGATCATTTAGTTCCAACCCCCTGCCATGGGCAGGGACCCTTCCCATTAGACCAGGTTGTTTAGAGCCCCTTCAAACCTGGCCTTGAACACTTCCAGGGATGGGGCACCCACCACTTCTCTTGCCAACATGTCTTGGTATCTCACCACTCTCACAGTAAGAAAGTGGCAGAAAACTATGTTGTGATTAGTTTCACAGGCCCTTCTCACTCCTTCAGTTTCTTGGGAGCTTCGTCACAGCAGTGGCACTCGTTTCTCAGGCATTTTGCTGTGTTCTCTGCTCTGCAGAGCATCAGGCTTAGAAAGCTGGTTCTGGCAGCTCTGTCAGGCACAAATTTGCCTGCAACATTTGTCTCTCCAAGGAATCTTTAAACCTTTCCTTGTCTGTCAGGCTAGGTATACTAATGATAACATCAACCTCCCTCATGTGATCATTTCCTAAACCATTCTAGAAAATGAGCTGGATTAATGAAGACTTATTATTTAAATTGCTGAAGCTACCCAGCTCATTTTGACTGAACACAGGAGCTTCTGCCATGACTGCTACAACCAGAATGGATGTCTATTGGTCCCTAAGCATCCAGCACATCCCAGTTGTAAGATTATATGCCTTAGTTCAAACCTCGTAAACTAAAGCAGCTATGACTAAATTTCTGAGAGTGTGCTCATATGCTAACCCAGTTGCATATGACAGCACAAAGCTCTGCATGGGTTAATTTGCTCCACTGAAAGCTCACTGATTTAAATTTGGCTCAGATATCTGTGCTGTCCATTGCAGTCTTCAGTGAAGTTATACCCTTAGTCCATTTTATTTTTGGTCCTGGGCTTTGTTCTGTAAGCGTACAGAGCTAAGACATTTGAATGATTCATTCCCTGTCTGATATCTCACTGACTGCCATGGCTTAACCTGGCTCTCTGCACCAGCCCCTGGCTATTTCCAGAGGTCTGGAAAGCTGTGGTTCCCTGCCCTGACCAGCCTTACAGCTGATACTCTCAGCTCACAATAGCTGTGGCTCAGAAAATATTCAGGTCTTGTACTTTGAAGTCTATGGATGGCACTCATAAACATCACTCATCTCTGAAACATGCTCCCCGATGCTGAAAATGTTGACAGAAATAATTTGCTGTGGATAGGCAAAAAATGTTGGCAATTTAATGGTAATTAAAAAAATTTCCATTTCAACACTCAAGGTTTTCCATCTTCAGTGCGAAAATGTCACAGGTCTCAGCAGTCCTGTTCCTCTCAGCAGACCTGTGTGCTGTTACTCAGCATATCCTTCTTTTACTAGAATTGCATTTGAAATCAAGTTATGATTTTTCAAAGGAACTTCTGGGTTTTTTTGTTTTCTTATAAGTTTAAACTCTGACTTCAAATGAGGCTGGTAACATGGTCTACTCTGTTTTTTAGATGCTACTTTATGCATTTGCCTGATTTTTCATTTTACCTTTTCCTCTTTATGCTTTGATGATCCATGTTACACAAATGACACAGTAGCCCTAAATATAGCAGAAGATTGCTCATGAGACTCTCTTAAATTAATCTTATTAAAATAATTGATTAAACTTGGTTCTTGACTAAAAATTAAATCTTCTTTTTTCCCCTTTGTTTGATTCAAGGTCAATTTTAAGCACCTTTGTCATTCTTCGACAGATAGGCAAAATGTTCTGGAAAACATTTTGAGGAGAAATAGCTTAGAAAAAGCTTATTCCTACACAGTCTTAAACCCCTGGGGTTCAATCCTGTAGCACAATGAAAGAGCATATCTATAATCTGCTCCTGAAACTTGGCACCTCTAATATGTAGGATTAAGCATGTGTTTAGGTATCTGAAAACTTAGTTTTGGCTCTTTACCTGAATCAGCCTTCTGTGTATTCAAAATACACTCTGAAAACATGCCTGGCTCATTTTCAGCCACTACAGTAAAAAGACCTTTCTCCAAGGGGGAGATAATACAGGAGAGACACTAATCAAGGAATCCCCCACCAAATTCAACATGTATTCTGCCCTGGAGGGTGATTTCTTTGCTGCTGCTTCTTGCTGCAGAACACCAAGCCTTTAGAGCAGATCTTCAGGTCATGCAGACTGGACATACATCATGAAGAAATCATTACTACTAACCACAATTTATGTATTTTTTTCCTCTGTCTTCTTAATACACTTATGGGAGAGATGCTGAGTGTAAAGTTACATCATCTTTACAGTGTGACAGGATGTTGCCAGGAACTGAGCATGAACAATCAAACAATTTCACTATTCTGCTTTTAACGCAGCATACTGAGGTATGGAAGAATAGTGTCCTACACATATAGAGTACAAAATCAGAATAATATTTTCCCATTCAAGTATCAGCAAGTGGAAAAGAAAAGGAAAATTTTGCTCTGAGATCAGTCGTTTAGATGGAGCTTTGGCAGAGAGAAAGTCAGGAGTTCTGCTGAAATAAGGAAAGAAATATATGGAACATGGAGATCAAAGTCAGCCTATAGCACAGGAAAACCAGCTGTCATTGGCTAGTTCTCTGTGGTGTATTTATTTGAATACATACGTATTCAAATACTAATTGTTCTACATTTCTAAAACTCTCTCTCTTCCATTTACATATTGGTCTTGCATCATTTTGAATGGGACTAAATTGCTTCACTAATTTTGACTCATATTTTAAATGAAGCTGCCAAAAAGTTACAACCATAATTTTACTAATAGAATTACTGCTCTGAACTTTCCTACAAGCTACTGACTGAGTAAATAAATTACAAATTCAAGTGGTGTAATTTATCTCAGACTTTCTGCAGTTGGGATACTGTGCAATACTTCATGAAGCTGAAAACAAATACAGTGTTAAAATGACAATACTGGAACAAATTATTCAAATTCTTTAATTATGTTGTGTGTGTTAGACCTCGAAACTAATATCTGCAGCATACCAGTGCTTTAATGCTAAGATTATTGAGTTCTGGCTTTGAGAAAAAAGGTACACATAGGAGAAAAAGATGTTTTCATCCTTGATTACAAAGACCATTTAAAGGACAGGTTAGGGCAGGAAACAGTGGGGACTATTGAGACAGAAACCAGAAAAATGAGCAGTGTAAAACATTTATTCAGCAAGAAGATTTGATTCATCATGAGAATTTTCCTCCAGCCTAGTGTTAGAACAGTTAAACTTGAACCCAAACATTTGGCAACTGTGCCCTGCTTGGAAGTATTTATAGAAGGCTAATACTTAGCAGGTGGTAAAATTTTCCTACCAAGGATCTCCAAGCATTTTACAAAACATTAATAATCAGGCTGCATAAAAAAACAGTGTGTAGCTTTTCCAGATGTGTCTGCTCCTGCAGGCAGGCGGTTCTAAGCCCTGCTGTCTGGCCCTGCAGAGCCAACTCAGTGCTCCCTGTCCCACCCAGAAAGGAAATCCTTGGATAGCTGGTGGAGTAGAGACATACAGAGGAGTGAGGCACCCTGCTTGCCCTGCACTCATCTACCTTGGCTTCTAATGCTCCAATGGAAACATCTAACCAGCCCCCAGAAGTCAGCACTAAGATGAACAGAGACACCTGACAAATCTCCTCCTGTGATGCTGTTAAGTACCATCTGCATTGGAGAAAGGAGGGAGGTGTGGAAAGGTTAGAAAACTTACTTAAGGTTACACTGCCAGTAGCTGGCAGAGCTGGAGCAAGAATCCAGTGCTGACTCTGAGCCTTGTGCCTGCATCACTGGGCTGGCTTTTATTCCAGGGAGCTACAGCACAAATGGGAAATGAGACACTGCAAAGGTATTAGACAGCTGAACAGATTGTAAGTACTCTGGACAATCTTGTGATTACAGCCCTTGTGAGCTTTGCTTAACTGCTGGGTAAATTGGATTAAACAATTAGGAATAGGTACGAGGCACCTAAGAGGATGTAACATGGCAGGAACAAACATTTTTCCATCAAGGATAATGCAAGGTTTTCTAAAGAAATTAATAAAAAAAGATTTTATTTCTGAAAATTTTATTTCTGAACCTGTGAAAAGAGCTAATTGTTGTGGAGGAAGAGAAAGTTGTTATAGAAACATGGTGAGACAGATACAGAAATGTCAAAAGAAGTGGTGGAATGGCCTGAGGGTGAGTACCAGTACTCGGTGATTAATGTAATTCACAATCTGTAAAAGAATGATCAGTGAGGTGGCAACATTTGCAATATGACAAAATTGTCTGGGATAATTAAAACAAGAGAAGACCAAAGAGCACTACTGAGATAGCTAAGTTAGGTCAGTGAGCATCAGATGAAAATTAATGTGGGTATTGCATTTTGGAAGAATTACCTGAACTGCTCATACAGATGTCAGAGGTTGAAGATAATGGCAATCAGTAAAATAAGAGAGTTTTGAGTGAAAGCTTCAGTGCAAACCTAGGAGTGGCAGGGAAGAAGGTATGGATTTATATGCTGAATGTGTCTGTGCTATGTTTATTTGGAATGTTTCAGTTCTGGTTATCATGTGAAAAGAATGGGCAGTAGAAGGGAAGAATTTAGAAGCAACTGGGAAGAATGACGTGGAAAAATTTCCGTATGATAGATAAGAAGTGAATAGGTAGCTGTAGAAGAGCACATTAAAAATAACATTAAGGGAAGATATTTGATGTTCTTGTATTTGTAATTATGATAGAAGAGCAAGAAGATGTTCGATCAACCCAAACATCCACCAAAAAGACAAAACTTACCATATTTAAGTAAAAATAGAAAGGATAATGGGTAGCAATGGATGCAATATTAGATCATAATCCTGAGGCCAGGAGTAGACCCAGATGGAGGAATTTAGAAGATATTTATGTCCTCAATTAGAACATGCTACAGTATGCATAGGACTGAAGAGAAAGGATAGTAAAAATTATCATAATTCAGTGACTTAAAAACAAACATTAAAGTAAGGAAATGGAATAGCTATTTCATCTATGCATGAAAAAATAGGATTTAGTCTTCTTCATCTGAAGTATCTGGGACTGTCAACATCTGCTCACATGATCCTAGATGAGTTGGTGTCATCGGGTCTACCCATTCGGAAGTCAAAGGTGCTAATTAGAGGAATCAATATGAACAACAGAAAAAAATAGCAGATTGTGCTACTTTCATATTTTGGATGATCAGATGCTTTGTTCTGTTTAATCAGGAAATTTATTTTCACAGGGGGTATATAAAATTGAACACAATAATTGCTTTCGGCAGTGTATTTATCCTTAGATTCAGCTATTTCAGTTTATAAGGAATGCTTTTGTAGTTATTTTCAGTTTTAGTCAGCAGGAGACAGTCAGTGTATAGGCACAGGGTAGTTCCTTTATCAGTGTTGAAGAGCACATGACCTATATTTCCCTGCCATCTGCCCATCTTTTACGCCAAGGTAAATCTGCCTCAGTAAAGTACTTCATAAAAGAAAGGAAATACAGCTATGGACAATTTATTAATCATCAGAATCCTCAACTGTCATAGGAACATCAGAACGAGGGTCAGAACAAAGTGGTTTTGCTGTTGCACCACAACCATGGCTGTAGCTATCTAAACAAACTAGAGGCCAGGAATATTTTCATTTAGAATAAACAATCATTTACAAAATAACAGGTTCTATCCCACAGAACCACAGAGATTCCTGTCTACATCTTTGTTTTGTTCCTGTCTGCTTTAATGGCTGGGTTTTCCATTCTGCAGAACATAAAAGCAGAAGGTGCCTCAGGTGTGTCTGAGCTCACAGTCTTGTCCTTTTGTACTGTTGAGTTTATATCTTTTCCATTTCCCTTGTAGTGTGGATGTTCACAAACTAAGAAGCCTCATGAGCTGTGTCTTGGCAATTGATCTTAAATTTTGATGGACTCAATGCAATGTGATATAAAGGCCATAAATTTCCTGGAAGACAGCTTTCATTTTCTGATCTAATTGGAGTGGAGGCAAAAATTAAGCAGTTACAGATGTGAGACGACGTCAATTACATGGGTCGGTTTGAAAACCTTTTTTAGCATATATTCCCTTCAGAAAGAGAGCCACATGTCATGTGTGCTGGGCAGGCAGAATACATAACAAAGGGGATTTGTGTGGTGACCTGAGTCCTCTTGGTCCAGTACAGCTCAGCAGTCCCTCAGGTTACTCTGCAGTGCAGAAGTGGCTGCCCTGGCTGCAAACTGTGCACCCCATTCACCTGGGGTTGCCTCTAGCTCAGTGTAACTGGGAATAAATAGCCATGAGTTTAGCAATCCAGGTGTTAGAGAAACCTTTGTGTCCCCTCTTCCCATATTATTTAAACACTCCATTAAAAGTTGTCACCTTACCCCTGTGAAATGTTTCAGCAGAATGGGGCCACACATGGATCCATGGAGAGCAAAGTTTGCAGAGACCTTGCTGTGCACTGAAGAGTTTATGTTTTTCTCATGACGAATAGTGATGAGTTTTGTTTTTAAAACATAGATCAACTAGCACTTAAAGAGTTGCATTGAAGTAGCTTGCTGTGACTCTTCAGCCCACATTTTTTTTTTTCATTTCTCCTGAAAAACAACTACTGTTTCCTATCTGCTGCTACATTATACAGCAGGTAGGACTTTTGCTGAGGATGTACCAGTGTTACAGCTTCCCAGGCAGGAGAGCTCAGCTAACAGCTGCACCACAGCAGCTGAACTGGGACCCCTTTGCTCTCCTGCCAGAGCTGATCATGCTCCACCACTGCACTCCAAAGACAGTGGAGTTTGCTCACACTCCACCAGGGTGACCAAAGTATGAGATGTTAAGCAGAGGAGAAGGCATGGGCATGTATCTGCTCAGCTCTTTGCTGTTCTGTAATGTGCACTCTACATCTGCCAAAACCCCAGTTAGTGATTTCCACAGCATCCCTGGAGGTATAGAAGTGTCATTTTGGGCCTCTTCAGGCATTAAAGCTTATCTAGAAACACCTTTGTCCTCTATTGCATATTACAGCTCTTGCTCTAGAGACCTGAAGCTGACTTGACATAAGTTGGTGAAAGTCCTTATTATAGGATGTTCACAGCTGAACTCCTTAAACATGAAGGGATTCTAATCTGAGAGTTTGGTCTTTCGTTATGGAAACAAGACTTATCCCAAGCCTTTTCTTAGTTCTGTATTTTAAAACCAATACTTACAGTTCTTCGGAGTTAATTTCAGGTTTTTAGTGCTCTTAAGCTTTCTTTGTCCTCTCTTTGGTCCAAAAATGTACAGCTTCATTCTTTACTTATACCTACAAATAAAAAGGCTTTTCTCTTAATCTTGAAGTCTATGATGCTCTGCCCATATCAGCCCTGATCAAAGGTACACCTTTGAACTTTAAAATCTTTCTAGAGAATATTCCTATGTTATTCTGTGTGCCTCATTCTGATTTTTACTAGTTTCTTACGTTCTTCTCATACCTACTTACAATCCCTTGCTCTGTTCAGTTTATCTTGCAGCCTGCATGAACCTCATTCTACCTGAGTCTTGCCACACTTCACTTCCACTGCTGGCACCTTCTCTTTAATGGAAAGTACAGATTTTCAGTGTTTCCTAATTTCCCTTTGAGCAATCCTTTCTGAGAAATACCACCTCTTTTAACTCAGCCTACTACCTACCAACAGTAGGACTTCAGGGATTTTTTTTTAAACTATACCTTTGTTGCATTTAAAATCTATAGGTTTTAATGGCTGAGTCATTAAAAAGTCAGAGAGTGAAAGCTGTAAGAATAATACACAGAATCTTAACTTGGCTATTAAAGGAGTGTGGTTTCTAAACATAAGAAGTGCTGTCAGTGAGACACTGCCTGGGGCCCTGGAAACACTTCAGCCTACAGTGTAGGAGTTTTTTCAGAGTGGCAGCAGGGTGTGTGCAATTACATCTCTACCTATGGCTCTGCTCAGATGATTGCTGTGGCTCTGCTCAGCTCTGCAGTGCCAGAGCCAAGTGCACAAGCAAGAGGTCACAGCCCACAATGATTAGACTAACCTGACGTGAGGGTGTAGTAAGGACCTTCCAGGCTCTTTTGGGCCATGATGCATGTGCTGCCCAAACCTCTCCCTTTGTCCCTCCCTTTACCTGTTCTCTCCTCGGTGAGTTTCTAAGATGGTGCCACAAAGTCTTTTTTTTTGACTGAGTGATTAGAAGATGATTCTCACCTGCATTGATTAGATCTGGTTCAGCAAGGTTAAAGCAGCTGCTTTAACCATTGTCTGGCAGACTGTCTGTCTGTCTGGGCTGACTTCAGACAATCCTCTCCCAGAAATCCAGCTGGTTTGATAAGGATTCACCAGACTCAGGTCTTGAGTCCACAGTTTCTGGGCAGATTAGCAATTGTTTAGCTTTGCTTTTGTGATTTGAAGTGATGGATGCTACCAACTTGCTGTGCATTCAAGAAACCCCTGCCAAAAGTTCTGTTGGGACACAGCAGCTCCAGACTGAAAGACAGCTGTAAAACTGAGGCTGGAGGGCTCCAGACACTCTGCTTCTCTTGTTCCTGTGTCACATGTGCTGCTTTGTGAGATACCAGTTTAGCAAATGTATCCTGCAAGTTAAGACTGTATTTCTCTATAGTTTGTGAATGACCAGCAGGACACAGTTAATGAGTTTCACTGAGATCCTTGAAGTCTAAAGATTGATAAAGACACCCCAGTTTAGGCTCCCAGAGGTGTAGGCAGGACTTGCAAAAGCAAAAAAAGTAGTGAAGTAACATCTCTGTAAAGATTTGGTGACTCAATCTATAAAGAAAGCAGACAAATTCCACTGAGAATTGCCATTTCTAGAATAATTTCCTTCCATAATTGTATTACAGGTTACTTTATTGGAAGATGCTCTTTACACTGAAATAAAAGCATCTAATTTCAAATTTCATATGGGGCTGTTTAATTTCACAACGAGCAAAGAAATATTTGAAATATACATAGAATAATTTGTTTGTCTCAATGTGCAATGGCAAAACACTGAAACCAATAAAGTCCCCTTAATAAAGCACCATGAATGAAACCCTGTGCTTAAAAGTCAATTGCTTTTTGATGAGGCTGGAAAAAATGTTGTTTTTTCCTCCAGCCCAAATACTGTCAAAAAGATATTCATATGTGTATGCTGTGTGGCTGCTTGGGAGGAAGATTGCTACAAGCTTTGCTTATCTGGGTATTTGTGATGTATGTGTTACGACATCGTCTCAAAATGGATTGCTGGCAGTAATGGAAGTCTGTTGAAAGTATGGAACTTTCTGTTTATATTGCTTAAATTTTTCTGATTTATCCACTATACTTGAGGATTCTTTTGTCTAGCAGCCTTGGTGGTGCTTTATGGGTGTGCTATAACTGAAGGTATAACGATGAGTATTGCTAATGGGCAGAGTGAGGGAAGTGCCAGTAATATTTATAATATATTTATGATATTGGACAACTTGCAGGTTATCTATTCACTGTTAACCTGCCTAATATCCAAGTGTTAAATCAGAAGAGGGCAGTAAAGGAAAATTACATGGGAGATGAAACAATGGGGAAGATATTATTCCCTAAGGAAAAGAGTGTTTACTCTTCCCAAGACTTGAAAGAAAAAAGAGTGCTTTAACCTCACAAATTCTCATCCCAGGAATAAGAAGTGGATTGTCAGAAAATAGAGGTCAATATCTACACAGAGAAAGAGGTGGGGAGAGGGAAAGATGCATCAAATATAGCAAATTGTTGCTTCAGGGGTGGGTAGAAGTGGGTTTCCTGGAAATAAGGGTGGGAGATTAAGCCAGGGCAAGGAGATGTACATCCATGGACATTGGTCACTGTGTGAATGCACTTTCCCCAATACCTTGTACCTGTCAGGAAAATGAATTAACAAGGATGCATTTCATGGTGTAAGTTTGAGATGACATGTTAGGTACCCAAACCCCTTCTGGTACTGTGATCTGATTACCTGGTTTCACCCAGATGGGGACATGGAACCATACCCATCACCTACCAGTCCAAAAAGACAAAATAGATATAGTTTCTCTAGGATACACACCTATATGACACTAAATCCTGCAAAAAACCATGCAGTTAAAGCACTGTGAATATTTCAATAGCAACTAATTCAAATTCTAAAACAGTTGGTAATTTCTTTTGAAAAATTAAATTGCAGTCTAAACAAGAGACTTATTTACTGAGTTACAAATCATATTAAGATATCATTTGTTTCAAAACTAAAATGATAATCGTGATTATTATTATTATTAAAATGACACTGCTGCATCATAAGCCCTCAGAAATGCAGTGCTCTTTGGTTTATATAAACCTCCATGTGGTTCCCTGTATTCCAGCTAAGAAGGATTTGAGACAGAAAGAGGAAGATTTTAACAAGAGCACTTCTGTAATCAAAGTTCCACTTTTTACCTCTGGAGTGTACAACAAATACCAGGTTGATTGTTTTTTGTTGTTGTTGTTTGGCAGTTTTTTTCTTTCATTCCTGTACTTCTTTCATCAGCCTAGTGTTGTTCTGACTTTTGTCCCTTGGGGGTTGTCCAGATGTCATCCTGCTAAGACACAGGATGGAAAGGGGAAATTTATTCTACCCTGAGCCTCAGGCAGGGCCTGAACTAGGGGAGTCAGGTTTGTGGAGTGCAGGTTTCTCCTGAAAGGAGAACAAGTCTTGTTAAAAGAAATGGAGGTTTTATTCTCATTCACCTCATTGCTGCCTTGGCTATATGGCTCCTCAGCTTAATCTCAGCCTCATCACCAGGAGATCAAGTTTTCTTCTGCCTCTGAGTTTATAGACCCATGTTGGACTGTTGCATGCCAGGTCTTATCTCTGAGAAGAAACTGAAGGACCAAATCTTTGCCAGCATAACTTCCCCCCGCTGTGGCTCACGGATCCCTCTGGAAGTGCAGCAGCTGCTGCAGTGTCAATAGTTATTGCTTGTTGCTAATGTCATGTAAGTGTTAGAAAATGGAGCCAAATATTTTAGAGCAGTTTTTGACTGCACTGACCAAGTGAGCAGGGTTGGGGAAAGAGCAAGGTTCAGCCTGGCCCTGCACACTCTCACTGTCACGTAACCAAGGACACCAATACTGTCGTATTTCCCCCTAAAATGGCTGGTGACTTTGGGTCTGGAGCATACAGAGGTTTTTAAAGACATGGCTTTTGCTATCCTTGAATTTTCTGTGTGCTGAGCACCACAGGAGCATCACTAGGAGCATGCTGGCAGTTGGCACTTGTAGGTAGCCTAAATTGCCTGTAGGAGTTATGGATTAATTTGCCTCCTTATTCCTAAACCTTGTTCCTAGATCATGCACTCCAATGTGAGGCTACAGTGTGTCTCTAGGTTGAAAAAAGTAATAGTCCAGTTTAAAGTCTAGGGAACAAACAGTTCACTATATTTTTGCTGCCTAAGCAATTATTTATACTGCATGAAGTGGCAACTACAAACTGCTCCTGAGAATAGTAACCCATTTTCACTTGTCAGTGCTGCAAAGGGCAGGCAGTGATGAACCTGACTATAAAAGACTCATCAAAAACATTTTCACTAACACAAGATTATCCCAGACCTCTGATGGAATTTTCACTTTTCTGGAAAGAATTTTTTCCATGTATCATTAAACTGATGCACTTGAGCTGTATTGTGTGGTGCTGATTGTTTAAGCTAAATATTGAATGTAATCCAATTTTATTTTGTAAGTTGCAGTTTGCTGTTTGAAGATGAGTTGTTGTAGCTCATCTGAATAATGGTTTTGTTCTTAAGTGAGCTAACAGCAGTGCTGTCCCAAAGCACCAAATTAAGAAGCAGGAGAGCATGTAGGAGTTTAATTTGTAAGTTTATGAGGGGGCACAAAACCAGCTCATCTGTTAGGAACACACAGATGAAAGAAAAAATTGGTGGATCTAATAATCATGTTCAAGAGTGAAATGTTTGGGGACTGTAATAGTTGGAAAATTACAGGAGTGTCTCAAGGTTTCCATGAAACCAAAACTGCTTTGGAGAAGGAAAATATTTCCAAGTTTTTGCTGTATATTCTGTAAAAGGGAAAAGATATTGCAATTAAGATTAACAGGTAAACTTTTAGAGGGAACTAGTATATTAGGTAAATTTTTATTTTTCAGATACGAATGATTATTTCTAGACTTACTAGCTCAATAGAAACTAGTTGCAAAAATGTCAAAAACATTCTGATGCCTGCAAATAAAGGTAATTTATATAGCTAAGGTTAATCTGGCAAACAGTACTAACTGAGTTAAATGTACTACATCTTTCTTAGCTTCAGTTATCATGCTATAGTTGAAATTCCTCCTCTTCTTCAAGGCTTCCTTCCCACATATAGAAGCATGGCCTCTCATGTATGGCTTCAGCCTTCTGGTCTGCACTCATCTGTTGCCAAAGTTGCATGTTTTGTTGCAAAGTTTTATTTAGTGGTAAAACACTTTGGGGTTGTCATGGCCTCCAAATGTCTCCTACTCATCGTCTTGTGAAGCAGCTTTGAAATATTGTGCTGTGTTTGTTCCTTTCTTAAAATGAGGCTGTATTAATTTTTTCTTTCATAATTACAGTGTCTGATCAAACTTTCAAAGAGATGATATGTGTCCTGTATGTCCTAAGACTTTCTGCTGGTGGTCCAGGTGCACTGATCACAGAGTGTCCCTCCAACAGAGTGCACAGGGGCATGAGGGATTTCCTTGTCCTCATGCCCTGTATGAGCCCATGCTGCCACCTTCCTCATGCTCTCTCTTTCCTTCCCAGGTTTTTGGCTGCAGAGCTGTACTGCTGTTAAACCCTAGTTCCTATTCCCTACCAATTCCTACTCCAGTTAGCTGAGACAAGAGGTGCTCAGCCCATCAGATGAACACACCTTCTGCCAGTTCTGCTGCCTGTAATAGACTCATAGAATCACAGAATTTTTTGGGTTGGAATGGACCTTAAAGATCATCTAGTCCCAACCCTCCTGCCATGGGCAGGGACACCTCCCCACTAGACCAGGTTGCTCAAGGCCTCATCCAACCTGACTTTGTAATCAACTTGAATCAACTTGTTGTTTCCTTTAGTAAGAATTATGTGGAACATCATTCTTGAAGGGTTTGGTCTCATTTGGTAATTTTGTGGCAAAGTATCACATGTTCCTATATGTTACAAATTTTCCAGAAGAGACCATGAGTTTTTAAATGTGATGAAAGAGTCAAACACCTCTGAAGTTTGGGAAGCATCAAGTCTCCTTCTGCCCCCAACCTCCTGCTGGCAGTGTCTCCTTGCTATACAAACAATCTTCTAAATATAGAGATAGCTAATTGCTTCCTGGATTTTCAAAAAAAGCTTTAACACTGGGAAATTCACTCATGTTGCTTTACAGCTCTGTCCAGCTGGCAGCACCTTCACTTGAACCGCAACGACAGCAGGTAATTGTAACAGAACAGGCCCTGTCAAAACAAGGAAGATGTACTGTGTCGCTGGATAATGAAATGGAACCACTCATGCAAGCAATAAAGAAAAAGCACTGCTGGAAAGATGGAAAGTCATATTCAGACCTTTAAAGACTATAAAAACAGTACAGTAACAGAGTGAACTGTTGAGTGTATCACTGCTCAACATCCCAGGACAGCAGGAGAACTGAGCTCACAGGCAGCATCTGTAGACTTGCTTTGCATCAGGAATGTTTGCTGAGCAACTCTGGTGATCATTTCCAGCATCATTAGCACTTCTCATATCAAATCCCTTAGTGGAAACTCCTCTACTCCAGTACACTGGCAGTTTCTGAGACCAGCCCACGCCAAATGACTTAGAAAGTGGTGTAGAAAACCACAATGAAATATATTGTCTGCAGTCTTCCTAAATACCAACAGTTAAAAGAGAGTTCTTGCTGTTTACTTTGCATTAGTGCTTTTCAGTGTTTATGTATTATATGTCTCTTTTGCTCTTTTCTCTCAAGCTGTACAGATCTCTACCCTTTTTGGGAATTCTTTTGATTTGTTTGGTGTAGTAATATGTGCTAGAGAGGAGCTCCACCAACTAATTATGCCTGGCTTGTAAGTCTGTCCTAATGTGTTTGTTTTCTGTTTTACTGTCACTGTCCTAGTGCAGGTTTATGTGAAAGTAAATAAGGAACATCCATCTACCTGCTGTACATGAATCATCATTTTATATATAGTGCTTTTATCCTTGTGTAATTGTGCCTAAACGGTGCTCTCACGGCTGTGTACTGGGAAGATGGTCAAGCCAGTCTTAAATTCACTCTTCCAGCTGCTGCCTGCAGCTCTGAGCACAGCTGGGCTGCCAAGCCCACCCGAGAAGCAGTGAGCACAGAGCCAGGTCTGCACTGTTGCACTTACAGTAGCAATTGCAGCTCCATCAATCACAGACAGCAGTGAGGGAATACCTTGATCTTTCCAGTCCTGTCCCCTGCAGCGGGTTTGTCACCTAATTCAGAGCTCATTTATTAGCAGCTCTCTTTCTTTCTGGGAGCATGTTTGCCATATGTTTATGTACACTTCTTTTTTCAAGGAACATGCAAAGACTACATTCTTGGGTGTTCCAGAAGTACTGGAGATAAAGTATAAGGATATATATACATGGATAGGAAGGACTATCCCTTCACTTCATTACTCTCAGAAGCTTTTCCCTCCGGTAAACCACAGTGCTTTTTTCAAACTGTGCTGTGCCAAGGACCTTCCAGTGGCAACAGACACATCCTTAGGATAACAGCAGGACCAGATGACTGTGACATTGCAAGAGAAAGAGGTGAAGGATGACCAGTTCCAAGCCCTCCAAGCTTTCTTGTCCCTGCTCCCCCTGCAGTTTCTATTTTTATTTCTGCCCCTGGGACTCAGGAGCAAAACCAAGAGTTGTGTCTCTCTTTTGGCAGTTGTACAGTGAAATTTCCAATAGGATCCTCTTGTGGACTGGATTTTAATCCAAAATTTAGTCTTAAATGCATTGTATATGATATTATATTATTTGCTATGCAATGACAGTAATTTTTGCTATTAATTACTTTTTCTACTTCCTGGCATTCAGGAGTCAGAAAGTACCAGAAGAAGTGAAAAAGAGGAGAAAACCCTCTTATTTTCCTGTGGACAACAAGCTAACTTTTATTTAAAAGTTCATGTTATATATATATTCTCCTGTGCTCAACTCAGACAGCCTACATTTATTACAGAGACATGTCACCACTAAAATCTTTACAGTTTTACCTGTGAGAGAACATAAGATTACCATACTATTCCTTAGGTGTTCTCTGTCCTTAGCTGAGGGAATTCTTCCCTTATATTAATTACCTGGAAAAGAATTTATATAGATTTTAAATGCTGACAATGTAATGTTTGGAATGTTTGTGTATGATTAATTGCACTTTGGCAATGAGTATAAAATGGCATATGAGCTATAGTCAATAATATTTCACTGTTTGAAGCAGGTTTCACAAAAATAATTGCTTTCTGTGTTTGTGGGTTGGTCTAACCAAGTGAACAATCTCAAAGCATAGGGCAAGGTCAAACAAAACACCTTCAGCTGTGGCTGGAAGACACCACTGGAGAGAATAATTTGTGTTGCTCCATTCTTCTTGGATGAGTCTGTCTGTCTGTAATTTGCTCTCTTCATTCTGTAGCCCTGCTCCCTTTCTTGACACTGTCTCTTGTTGCTCCTGCTCTCCTGCTGACATGTGTTATGTGGCTCTGTTGGGTGCAGTAAGAAAGATGACATTTGCATTTATGTAGATATGTGCCAATTATAAATCGGACAAAGGATGCTTTTACATGCCATCGCTTGGAAGTCTTAGTCTCCTCCTGGTAGCTGTTTTCAGATGAGCAAGAATATGGTTTAAAGGTATAATATTTCTTCTTCTTTCTCTAGCACTTCATATAATTCAATAAAGCTAGGAGTTTGTTTTATTTAGTGTCAAAAAGTGCTTTATTTTAAAATGAATCTAACTTAGACTTTGAGGAGTCTCCAATGGCAACTCCCTGGAGTGGAAGCACATGATGGAGAATGTTTGCAGAGTGTTCGGCCAGTAGCTTTGTGCCCTCAGCACTCAGATTAAATGCCTACATGGCCTTTAGGTTGCTGTAGCATTATTGATGTGGAATGTGGAAAAAAAACCCTACCAGAAATGTACAGAGCTAAGGCTGCTAGAAAAACACTTGTTTCTTCTTTTGTGGCTTGTTAAAGATGCTTTTGCAAGTAGCTTCTAATGAGAAGAAAATACAACATTTACATGAACCAGTCATCTGTCAGGCTGGCAGAACGGACAGTCAAAAATTAATATAATTTAGATATGGGTTATAAAAGCCTGGCAACAGTGAGTTTAGATTGACAGCATGCATTAATTTGCCTGCAGTCTTTTCTGTGCAAGTTCCTTCTGCATCATATCCAAGACTGACACCATATAACCTTTCTCGTGGTTGCAACAGTCAATATTCTCCTGTGAAAATCAAGAATTCCTGAAAAAAAAGGAAAAAAGAAAGCCTTGGCGTGCACAGGAGTTTCTACCTGTCAAAAAGACTTCATGCTAAGCATTTCATACACAGGAGAAGAGTGTCACCAATCAGTCCCATCGACTGTTGAAGCAGTCAACACTGAGCTCTGGCAAAGGTGGGGGAGAAAGAGGGGACAGACACTGTGAGTAGGCTGCAGCAGCACTTCCACATGCTGCTTCGTTTTTCTTGCCTTTTTCATGCACCTCAAGTGAAGAACCAAAGTTTAGGCCCTTCCTGTGTCTGCAGCCTGGTAGGCCTTTCTTGCAAGTGCAAAAGTGTTGAGCACTGCAGACACTCTCTCTTTGAGATGCAAGTCACAAACTATAAAGTGTTTTCCTTACCTTCCACCAGGCACCAGGAACTGACAATCTGGAATGACGTTCAAGAATGCACTTTTCCAGTTGAACTGCTAAATGAATATGCTCTGGCTGATAGACCCTCCAGGTTCACATGCAAAGCATGACTGATTCCTTCAGACAGGAAAAATAAAATTCAGAAAAATAAAGGAGAAAGAATTAGATCTAAAAGTTCAAAAGAAAACTAAGAGATACATGGAACTAAATATGTGTCGGGGAAACTCGTACTGGACATGAGGAGAAGGCTGTTCACTGAGAGGGTGGTTGGGCACTGATCTCCCTGGGGAAGTGGCCTTGGCACTAAGCCTGTCAGGGTGCATCTGGATCATGCCCTTAGTCATATGGTTTAGTTTTAGGTCTTTCAGCAAGGAGAATGAACTTGATAATCCTTACGTGTCCCTTCCAACTTGAGATATTGTGTGATTCTATGAAATGTTGAGCTCTGGTGCAGAATCAATGATCCAGCACAGCTTAGTCCCTTTTCTGAAAACAGAATTACCATTTCCTCTCTAGTTTCACCCTGAAGATGGAGAAATCTCACAGTTTGTTCAAATAACCAAAACAATAATCCATGTGAGATATGGGTTAATATATTGGCAGAGGTGCAGACAAGTCACACTTATTCTCTTGCATCTGGTAATATTTATATTGTCATCCATTTGTACTTTATTATTTCTGATGCTGGAATAGCCCCTTAAGTCCCCAGCCATGTATTTGTTTCTGTAATTATATTATGATCTCGTTGTTGTTTATAAAAGTGCCACTGTGTTCACATGAACTTGCAAAGGTTTTGGTTGCCTTTGTAGAGAAATAAAACCTTTATATAAATATTTACAAGGACCAAAGGCATTGTGAATATCCGAGTACACTTTGGCATTGTTCACCTAAGTCAAGTTAATACTTTTATTAAAATATCTTTGCTAAAGATATGAGAAAGATACATTTGTGGATCACTGGATTGCTGGGCAAGATATGAAGGTATAAGGAAATAGAGTACTGTTTGATGGAGGGAAATTAAAAAAACCCCAAACAATGGAAGTGACTGGCTTATAGCTTCTACTCATGTCACAAACAAAGCTGGATTGACATGATTGGCTGCTGGTTTGAAAAAGGCAGAGGGCAAAACTGTTTTCAGTTCTACCAGTAACCCCAATCAGCCTGGGCTTGGATCAAGTCACAAGAGGGAAATGCCCTTTTATTTCAACAATTTCCAAGGTACTGAGCACCTCTGAGCAGTTAGTAGAGGCTATACACAGCAGTTACATGGTGGGTGCTGTATTCTATTCAGTGCTTTCTAAACTGAAATCTGAAAGATTTTTTTTTCTCTGAATTGCACTGATACTTTGCAGGCTGTCCCCATTATTCACTTGACACCAAGAGAAGTCCACTGCTGACAGCCATTGCCAGGAAGATAACCAGATAGGACAAACAAGAAATGTCACCTTCTTACAAATTGAAGACAAAGAAGGGAGGCCTAGGAGCTGTGTGTTTGGTGGGATGTGAAAACACAAGTTTGCTGGAGCCAGAAGCTGTCTCAGTAATGAATTTATTTCATTTAATCTCAAGTGTTCTGTTTTCTCAATTTGTGTGTCTGCTGCAACCTGTATTTATACCCTATGGAGATGCTTGCTTGGACTGTCTTCTGCTCTGCTGTGCCACAGACCATTTCCAGAGACAGGAGGAAGGTGTTTTTAACAAGGCTACCCTGACGGGGATGTTGGCTTGAACCCAGGTGTCACTGGGCAAATTTGGGTGCTGAGTGAGACTGAGATGTCCCAGGAGTAGGGTTTGAGAATCTCTATTAATCTCAGAGAAACTGGATGCTGAGTACTCCGGAACAAGGTGATATTTTGTCCTGTCTATAAGCAGGACATTCCTTGAAGACAGGGAAACTGAAGGACTCTCCAGCATGCTTGTAAAGCAAAATCATATTTTGGTCAGTTGCATTAGATTCAAAGTTTATAGAGCACTATGGGACTTTGCTATATGCTAAAAAGAGGTGAGAAAACAGGACAAAAAATTAAAATGATCAGGAGTTATACACACTCAGCTGTAAGAACTGCTTTCCTGAAGGGTGCAGTTAAGCAATTAACAACCCTCCCACACCCTGTTATGTGCCTGCATTTTGAAATTTGTAGCAGAGCTTGTTACAGCAGAAGATATTGAGCTCAGAATTGACAGTATTAACAATTAGCACCTTAAAATACTGTCAGTTCCTGCTCACAGAAAGCAGAAATGGATCCCCTATGCTGTGGGTGTAAGGGATTTGTCACCTGGTAGCTCCATTTCTCTAATCTGGGCACTCTACTTGCTCTGACTCAGATAAGGACATCATGACATATATGTTTCTCACACTGAAAGTAAATAGTTTGAGTGCTCTGATGCTGGTTTTAACTATATTCCAGAAATATGAGTCATAATTCCACACACTTTGTGTTGCAATAGCCCACAGAGCTCAGACTGGTCGTGGCTGTGCTTCGTGCAGGATGGACACGGTGACTGGGAACTCCTGCTGGAGAGAGTGTCCTGGCCAGGAGGAAAGAAACCTGTGTCACTGTGTTCTTGTGTCACTGGCCAGTCCTGCTGGAGGTTCACACTTCATTTTCTTTGGCCCTGGCTTCACAGGGATTGCTAGTATGTCACTATCACTGGATTTTTTTTCTTTTTTTTTGATTGCTTGTGGAAAGATAGCCACCTCTCCCTCCTCCTGGTGAGCTTCTCTATCTGACCTCTGTTTTTTGTGTGTTTCTTAACACAGAATGGCCATTGTCCCAGGCAGTATTGCAAATCCCTTTCATAGCTACTACTTGATGCCAGATTTTAACCCATCCCCTGATCTCTCTTGTGGTTATTCCTTCAAATCACAAAAGGACAACCTCACTCCTGAAGTGCAAGACTTGCAGGGACCACACCACAGTGAACTCCTATCAGGGTTTTGCCACCTTTCATTAAAGACTTATTTCAAACCCTACTTCGACTTTGAAGATGGTTTTAAGGAGCACAAATTACTGAATAAAATTTTAAATAAGGAAAACCTGATTATGTTCTATAAATATTAATCTCAGAGTGTAATTGCTCTACTACTCTATTATATTACAATAAGCCTGCTGGTGTTGCAGCATTTTAAGTAAGTGCAAGATGATTTAGTTTGTTCTTACACTCTTCCTAGCAACATTCTTCAGTCTGAAACAAGATTGCAATTTGCTGATTAAAGAAGTATCACCTAATCAAGTGAGATTGAGGAGTTTTGTTTTTTTTTACACTTATTTCTTTTTATTTACTCTTACTAAATATTTCATTTTTGGAACATCTTATGCCTTCTCTACTCTTGCTGTTTAATTGGCATTAATAAACTGTTCCCAACCCATTCATCCAGAAGGTATCACATATCCAAGGCACATGACAAAGGTTTTTTTTGGAAGTGCTAGCTCTGAGAAACTACCCAGAGTGGCAGCAGACCCTCAGGATGTAATCTGGTAATATGAGTTCAGATGCAGCAACATTTCATATTTGTTTTGTCGGCTGCTTATGGGAGTAGTTGGGAGACTTTGAGAAGGGGAACTGAGAGAAGTGGATTATATTTCAAGCTGTTTCTGCATCAAAATGATCTGGGACAGCATATTATAACCTATATTTGGTGACAATACCACAGTATCATTCAATTGACAGAGCATCTGGCTCTTCTCTCTATTCATGGAGGAGGAGCTGCATGTGGGACATGAAGAGAAGGTAAATTCAGTAGGATGAATAAGGCCACAGAAGTTTTTACTGGACTGAAATAATTGAATTGGAAGGTGGTATTTGCATTCTTCAGTCCAAATGGAGCAGTGGTGGAATCCATGCCAAGAGATGTGTTTCCCATCACATCTCAGTTTAGCATCCTATTAGTTGCAGTCAAATATTTTCATAACTCACTCCTGTACTCTTAATGATCTATTCTTCACACATAGCTGAAGTGAGAAATGAACCTGCATGTACAATGAAAGGGAGTTTTTACTTTTAAGTAGGTGCTCTTATAAACATTCATGCACCATTCTTTGCCCTGTGGCCCATGCTATTTTTCAGTCCCCACAGCCAAGCTCTTTGTAAAAGCTAAAGGCAAATCATTTGGGGAAGATAAGTGGAACTGGCCCTGTGGAAGTGACTCAGAATGAATTGTCTTCTGGCATGGTGAAGCACCTGAGGCTTTTACTCTGTCTGTTTTGGTGGGGCTTCTCATTATCTTTCCTTTCCCATTTCTCTTCATATTCACTATACTATATATACCTTTTTATTATCAAATTGAAATTGCTCTCAGTACTGTAGAGCACTTGCCTCATAAGGCATCATGTAGCTTTTACACATCTTTGACAAGTGATGACTACATGTCCACTTTCATGTGGACAGCCTCACTGAGGATCTTACCTTCAAGGTGGAGTCTGACCCAGACACAAGAGCAAGTGCAATCTAAACAAGTGGCAGGTAAATTCCATAACATCATGTGCATGAGACTAAAAGTTGTTACCACTGTGGTCACTTTTGAATTTTTTTTTTTGCAAATTTCTTGGGGTCAAATGAATTTCTAGGCCTTTGCAGAGCAAACACCTGGCCTAGCAGAGCCTTGTTTATGATAGAGGCTTAGTACGTGGCACACACTGATGCAGAAGGATCAGTGCAAACATTTGTGCAAGCAAAGTGAGATTTGCACAAATACTCACAGGATGTGAAAATGCTGTGGATGGGCTTAGGAATATAGACTCATGGAACCACAGAATCACTAAGGTTGGAAAAACCCTCTAAGGTCATTGAGTCCAACTGTTTAGCTAACACTGCCAAGTTCACCAGTAAATCATCTCCAAGCACCCCACCTACATGTCATTTTGAACACTTTCAGGGACTGTGGTTCCCCCACTTCCCTGGGCAGCCTGTTCCAGTGGCCTTGACCACCCTCTCAGTGAAGAAACTTTACCCAATATCCAATCTAAACCTCCCTTGACACACTTTGAGACCATTTCCTCTTGTCTTGTTGCTTGTTACCGCAGAGAAAAGACCAACCCACACCTGGCTACAACCTCCTTTCAGGTAGTTGTAGAGAGAGAGAAGGGAGAAGGTTTCCCCTGTCCCTCCTTTTCTCCAGGCTAAACACCCCCAGCTCCCTCAGCTGCTCCTCAACAGGCTACATCAGCTTTGTTGCCCTCCTCTGGACATGCTCCAGCACCTCAATGTCCTTCCTGAAGTGAGAGGCCCAAAACAAGATTTCACCAGCCCCAAGTACAGGGGGAAAATCACTGCCCTGGTCCTGCTGGCCACACTGTTGCTGATCAAAGATCATAGTGAATGGATTTCCTTTCCTTCATTAAGGGCTTGCTAATATCTGTGCCAAATTTTTGTTCTTAGTTTCTTAGTATGAATATACCTTTATTAAGCTTGAAAAGACTGGATTCTTCTTTGGGGGGTATAGTCTGCATTGGAAACATGTGTATGAATGGAGAGCAGAACAGCAATATGCAGCCTAATTGTAAATTAAGAAGAAGTAGTGATCTGGTTGTAGCAGTGCCAAACCCAGAGTAATTGTCTGTGCTGATATGTGCCTTTTAATTTTACTGGATAGTGTTTAATCAGCTAAATTATTTGAACTGTGAAAACTTTATAATGAGAGAACTGAAAGTATCTTAGCTGCTCCTCTCTGCTGGCTTTCCAGCACACTGCTGTGGAACCAGCTAACTTTAGCTCTGTGAAGGCAACCTGGAGGGGACATGGGAACACAGGTTGCTTCATTAGGGTCAGCTATGCTTTAAAAAAAGCTTTGCAGTCAGTATAACTGTATATATATATGAGTATATATGAGTGCAGCTGTGGTATCACACGTGGTTACATTACAAAACACATAGGAAGTGAATGTATTTGGAAACAGTTCTTTTGGTCTTTTGCTCAGGTACATCTGAGTGTCAGCTGTGGATGTATACCCATTTTCTTTTAAGAGCAGTTTGTTATTTTCTCTTGGAATGAATGATTTTCCCGAATTCAAGCCCATTTCCTTCCTGCAGCTAAAAGCCTAGTGAACAAAACTGTATTTTTCAACTAATAAATCCTCTAAAAAGGAAATCTCATTAGTGTAATGAATGCATTGAATGGTTGTTTGTTATAGACAATTAACCTCCATTAATTGGAGTGGTGTGCTCACAGTAGAGGGATTGTTTATTTGACAGAATGATTTTATTTTTTTTTTGTTGGGAGAAGAAGACATTTCAGATAACTTGCCAAAATAACTTCATCTCTGGCTGATGGCACTAAGTTACCCAGGGCAGTGCAAATGAAAGCTGTCTGCAGAACTGCAGAAGGACTTTGTGACACTGAATGACCATGGAGTAAAATAGCAGGTGAAATTCAGTGCTGATGGGTAGAAAGCAGGGAAAATGGAGACTTTTCCCAAGCTTTACAAGCACAACAACAGGGTCTGACCTAACTCTTACTGCTCAGGAAAGAGCTTGGGCTGTAACTGGCAGTTTTATGCAATCAGCAGTGTTCAGCAGCAGCCAAGAGGTAAAAAGAAAAGAGTCTGCCTGCAATTGCTGGCAGAGGTGCATAGAACAAAATAGAGTTTGCCCTTAAGCTGCAGTGTAAATCCTCAGCTTGGCTCTCTGTGGAATGCCAACCATGCCTGTGCTCCCCCTGGCTCACAGAGCACCTCCCTGGCTGCTTGGTGGGACTCTGGGACACTCAGTCTTTGTGCTCCATGGGACATGTGCCACTGGCCAGGGCCAACATCAGCTGTGTGTGGGCTCTGCTCACCTGGCAGGATTGTGCCTGGGTCTGATCAGTCCAGGTGGACCTGCCAGCTGTGCTTTCACTGATCCCTTCCTTCCTGATTGTACTTGGTGATCACAGCCCCAATCACTTGCATTTAACCAGGCATGTCCATGAGATGCAAATCTGACAGAAATCAGCAGAGATATCCCTGCATGAGCCCGAGGACTGAGGATCCAGCAGTGGGTAATCCCCAGAGATGGAGTGTGAGCACTGCTCCCTGCCATGAGAAGAGCTGAGGGGGGTTCAAAACCCACCTGCTGCCTACCCCAGCCCACTCTGTCAGTGTGTGGGGTCACTGCCAAGTCCAGATCACCCATCAGGGAGGTATTTTGGAGTTTGGACTGTTAACACACAGAGATGAGGGGGAAGCAGGGTGTTACAGCTCCATCAAGGGGAGTGTCAGACAGATGTCTAATCATACAATCCACTTATGGCCTTGGGAAAAAAATGTTACCTTTCTGTCTCCCTCTATTTAATTTAGTGGCCCTCAGGGACAATTGCCCAGTCATAGAAAGATGAGTTTCAGAGTCTAGAGCCCTGATACCAGAAGCTTTTCTGTTTTTCCAGGCACTGGAGTCTGACATATATGCAGTGGAATGGAGAAGGTACTAATTAATATATTTTGTATTGATCTTACATTTTCCTCTGCTACTGGATCCTTTTACTATCCGCTTTATGATTTTATTGGTGGGTTTACATAGTTTATTTTTCTGATATCAGTTTTTTCCTTGTTTGTGAGATGGAATTGATGCGGCTATTAGGCATCTCTGTTGCTTGCTGTCATCACAAGCGTAAAGAAGGCATTATTATCTTTATAAAACTTGCATTAGCTTTTACTGTTGTGGTTAATTCTTAGGCACTCTGTATCAGTGTTGCTGCCTATTGTAAAGCTGAGAAAATGTTAATGGAAAATGGTCCTGTTCCAAAGTGCTGTGATCAATATGCAATACTTCTTACATGTTAACCTTTACCATATGGATTTAAAATCACATCTGATTTACACCTAATAAAACAAGAGTCTTTCTTTCCCTCCCTCCCTCCCTCCCTTCCTT
>NW_008651623.1:0-742 GCF_000695815.1 Acanthisitta chloris
CCCCGGCGCTGGGTCTGAGCTGCTCGCTCCTGTCCTCATTTAGCCCGGAGAAAAGCCGGAATAGCTGCGATGCCGAGGGAGCTGAGCTGATTTACGCTGCGGGAAGCCCAAGCTCAGCTTTACTCCAGCCCTGGGAGCACTTTCGGGGACCCCCATGGCCATGAATCCTCTCCGGATGGTGCTGGAGCAATTATTCCAGCCCCTTTTCCTTCTCACCGGGGTACAACAAGCTGGTTGAACACAATATTGTCCTGTTCCCGGCTCCTGTACCGGCACCCCAACAGCATCAGGAGCTTCTGAGGGAGATGGGGGATTTTTTTCCAGGTGGAAAAAAATGTATTCCCACCTCCATCTCCTTGTTTCCTCCAGGAAAATTGTTTTCCCTTTTGGAAGGGATGCTTGGGGTGGGGACGCTTGAGATTGGGGTATGGATGCTCAGGATGGGAATGCCTGGAGTGGGGATGTTTGGAGCAAGGATGTTTGGGATCAGGAATGCTTGGTGAGGGGATGCTCAGGGTGTGAGTGCTCGGATGTTTGGCGTGGGGAGGCTTGGGTGAAGGTGCTTGGCATCAGGACACTGGGAACAGGGACATTTTGGAGCGGGGACACGGAGCAGGGACGTTCAGCACTCTGGACAGGCGAGCGATGTCCCAGAGGATGCTCCCACCAGAGCATTCTTTGGGAAGCAAGCTCCCACGGCCAAGCCACGGCGTGTGTTCCCACTGGGATGTGCCATCCCACC
>NW_008651623.1:819-1087 GCF_000695815.1 Acanthisitta chloris
GGGCGGACAGGGAGGGAGCTGAGCTCTTGAAAGGGAAAAGAAGAAGGGAAAAAAAAACCCCCATGGCGCTATTTTTGTTTCTGAAACGTTTTTCTTTTTCCTCAAACACAGCTGGATCCTCTCGTGCCGGAGCTCTGCTCCCAGATTGGCACCGGGGCTGGCTCGGCACGGCCAAATCTCTGTGCCCACTCTATCCCCAGGGAAGGAGGGGATGGGGAGGAAAGGGAAGAGGAAAGGGGAGAAAGGGAAGAGGAAGAAGGGGAAGGAG
>NW_008651623.1:1265-5910 GCF_000695815.1 Acanthisitta chloris
GTGAGGAGAAGAGGAGGAGGGGGAAGGAGATGAAGGGGAAGAGGAAGGAGATGAGGGGAAAGAGGAAGAAGGGGAAGGGGAAGGATATGAAGAGGAAGAGGAAGGAGATGAAGGGAAAGGAGGAGTAAGGCAAGGTGAAGGAAAAGGCAAAAGGGGGATGAGGTAGAAGGGATAGAGAAGAAGGGAATGGGGGAGAAGGAGATGAAGAGAAATGGGGAGAAAGGGGATGGGCAAGGAGGGGAGGAAGGGAAAGAAAAGGAAGATGGGAATGGGGAGGAAGGGAAACAAGGGGAAGAATGGGAAGGGAGGAAGGGCTCAGGCAGGAAGAGGACCCATCTGGGAAGGAAAGGGAAGCATGTGGGCACAGGGGAAGGGCCTGGGGCCTCGCCTTGCCTCTCACCCTGACTGGCAGCATTGGCTGCCACATTTGCTGCCCCCGCAGGGCTGGGCCTGAGTTCTCAGCCCACAGGATCCAACTTGGTCCCCTCCAGCTTGCCCAAAACCTCCAGCAGGGACATTTCCACCCTGGCAATTGCTTTGCATTGCAAATCAGGGGAAAAAAGCCAATTTTTGGGGAGCAAGAAGGAAAGCTGCCCCACACTCACACACTAACCAAACAGCACCCCAATTCTCAGGGTTTTTCCCCGTGGTTTGAGCAGGGAAGTGCTCCCTGCACCCTCCTGCTCCTCCAAGTCAGGGGATGTGCCAGACAGCACCCACAGGTGCTTGGCTTCCCTCCAGTCCATCCCCATCCCGTCCTACCTGGGGGATGCTGTGGTTTCCCCACTCCTGGGGACGTGGGGCTCCTCATGCCGCTGCTGTGCCCCACAGCCCGACCTTCAGCACAGGAGGAGGAGGAGGAGGAGGAGGAGGAGGAGGAGGAGGAGGAGGACCGCGTGCGCCGCCGCCCTCCCACCCGGCAAGCAGGGACAAGTCGTCGGCGCGATGGCCAGAGGGCAGGAAAAATGCCCTGCCCCATCTGGGAGCAGGGAAATGCCACCTCTGCCAAACCCACAGCTGGTTGCACTGCCACGACCTGTTCCCCAGCGGGAAAAGCACCTCGTGACAGGTGGGAGATGTGACCCCTCTGGAGGAAATCTCTCCTTCCAAAGCCAGAGGAAGACACGTAGGGTGGAAAAAAGTGTCGGCAGCACGGATACCGGCTCGGCATCAACAAACCCGTTTTGCAGCACGCTGTACAAAATAAACCCTTTTTCTGCCCAAAAATTTCAAGCTCTCCCGCGATCCCACTGGCTCCCTGGGGGCTGGAGCAGCTGAGTCAGCACTGGCACTGCTGAGTCACCGTAACCACCTCAGCCCGATGAGCTCAGCGCGGGGGCTCCAGCATCTCCACGCTCCCCGGCCCTGGGGAGCCACATGAGGAGCCTTTTGCCAGCATTTCTACCTACATTTGGGGGTGTCACCAGCTTTTCCTCCTTAAAACCTCACCCATGCCCAACACCACACCGATCGGCATCGCCTCGGATCCAAACCCAGCTGATGACTGGGGGAGGAAACCGATGGTGTTTCCACTCTCCCACCCTCCAACCAGCGTCGCGATCCTCTCGGAAAAACACCACCTCACCATGGACCACACGCGAGCTGGGATGGCAACCACGACCTCCATCCACATCCTCCCCACCGCAAGAGGAACGGGAATGATAAAAGAAGAGCGAAACCAAGTCTGATATTGCCTTTTTTTCTTTTTTTCCCCCCCCACCTCTCACTGGGGTCATCAGCACCGTTGGGGAAAACGCCGACACCGCCTCCGGCTTCCCCAGCCCGGTGACGGGGTTGATGACTCACGGGGAAAGGAGGGGGAAGCGGCGCGTGCACGGGGCCGTCATGTTTGTAAACCTAAAAAAAGCCATGTGCGGGCAGGCAGCGTGCTCTGGGCAGGCAGAGAGCTCTGGGCAGGCAGAGCTCTGGGCAGGCAGCGCGCTCCGGCCAGCATCATCCTCCAGCTGGTAGCCAAGCAAGGACCACAGCAACCCAACAAGCCATGACCATCCCAACAAAAGAGCTCAGCAATCTGGGAGAAGAACCCAGCACCACTCCGAGCACTGGCGCTGCCATGGCGCTACCCGGCGCAGCTCTAAGCGCAAGGGATTTAATTGCCACGGCGTTAATTGGTGTTGGATTTAAGTGCGAGGCTTTAACTGCAGCGGCGGCGTTAGATGCAGCGGCTTAAATGCAACGGCCTTAGGTGCAGTAGATGGCAACACAATTGGGTTCTAAGAGGCTCAGGGGTTTTTAGGTCCCTCAGCCTGTTGCTGCTCGTCCCTTTTCTGTACCCCATCACTCCCAAGGTGATTCTCCATCCTTTCCAGCCAGGCTGGGAAGCTGAGGCTGTGGGGAGCAGGGCTGTGCCACCAGCTCTGCGGTGACAAACCCTCCAGCCATCACACAGCATCCCTGGCCTCCATGCTGACAACTGCAGCAATTACAACTTGCTCCAATCCATATACATTTTTTTTTTTTTACAGCATTTTCAAGGCTCGGGGTGGTTCTGAGGTGTTTTTTTTTTTTCCCCTCATTTGGCTGCGATGGGAACTGCAGGCTCAGGAGCTCGTAGTCCCCAGCTCCCCCCTTCGACAGCGAAATCTCATTTAATCAAAAGATGCGGCGACTGGATGTGCAGAAGCACTTCTCTCTCTCTCTCTCTCTCCTTTTTTTTCCCCTTAAGAACTGCCATTTTAGCTGTAGCAAACAAACACGCCGCATTGTCCCCGCGACACGACTCCCTCCGACAACCCGGCGTGGCCCTGCCCGCAAATCCCTGCTGCCAGCCCCGTCTCACCGCTCCTGGGAAACCAGGATTTTGGCCCTGGGACAGAGGAGAAAATTGGGGCTGAGCTGGGTTTGCAGGGCTGGCAGCAGCGTGGTGGGCAGATGTGAAGTGGGGATGGAGCTGATCGCAGCTGTTTCACCTCCAGCCTCTTCCCATTTCATTTCATCTCCCCTTGGATGCCGGCCCGGGGAGCAGGGGGGATAAATTAAAAAAAGCTCTTTCATCCTCAAAAAAATGGTCTGGCACCCTCTTGCACAGACCTCAAAGCAGCAAGATTAAAGAGCTGGCAGAGGAGGGACAGGGGGGTCTGCCCGGGAGGGCACACATGGGAATGGGGATCCCTTTGCCACAGGAATGGGAACAGGGGATGCTGGGCCAGGCAGGGGACTGAGGACCCCAATGTCATAGGGACAAGGACAAGGAAGTCCTGAACATGCAAAGAAGGGTCTGGGGATCCCAGTGGCATGGGAATGGGAAATAGGGACATGCAGGGAAGGGATTGGGGACCTCAATGGCATAGGGATGGGAAATAGGGACCCCTGGACATGCAGGGAAGGAACTGGAGACCTCAATGGCATAGGGATGGGAAATAGGGACCCCTGGACATGCAGACAGAGAGTTGAGGATGCTGATGCTACAGAGAGGAAGAGGAGGGACCCCAGCACAGGTGGGGGTCAGGGACACACATTGCCATAGAGACAGGGGACCCTGGCACACGTGGGCAGGGGACTGAAGATGCCACATGGATGAGGAACATGGACCCTGATGATGTGAGAATGAGGACTGGGGACCCTGGCACATGCAGAAAAGAGCCCAAATATCCCAATGGCATGGGAACAGGGACCAGGAACCCCAGCACATGCCAAATGCCATAGGGATGGGGACCAGGCACTCCAGCACATATGGGCAGGGGACCTTGATGCCATGGAGACAGGGACTGGGGACCCCAGTACATGCAGGCAGGGAACTGAGGACCTTGATGCCATGGAGACAGGGACTGGGGACCCCAGTACATGCAGGCAGGGAACTGAGGACCTTGATGCCATGGAGACAGGGACTGGGGACCCCAGTACATGCAGGCAGGGAACTGAGGACCTTGATGCCATGGAGACAGGGACTGGGCTGGGGACCCCATGCAGGCAGGGAACTGAGGACCTTGGTGCCATGGGAACAAGGATTGGGGGCCCCAGTACATGCAGGTAGGGGACCAAGGACCCCAGTGCTGTGGGAACAGCTCAAGGCCAGCACGTTAGTGCTGGAGCCACCTCGAGAAAGGCTTTTTGGGACACTGACCCACAGCACAACCACATCTCCCAGAGGCACCGCACCACGGCTTCCCCATCCCCATTCCCAGCAGGGGTGCCATGGGAACAAGGATTGGGGGCCCCAGTACATGCAGGTAGGGGACCAAGGACCCCAGTGCTGTGGGAACAGCTCAAGGCCAGCACGTTAGTGCTGGAGCCACCTCGAGAAAGGCTTTTTGGGACACTGACCCACAGCACAACCACATCTCCCAGAGGCACCGCACCACGGCTTCCCCATCCCCATTCCCAGCAGGGCCATCAAAGTCCTACCAGGAAAGGCCAAAACGTTGGGGGAAACACAGACAATTTGCCTTCCCCAGATCCCATCGCCTCCTCCTCGGAGCCAAAAAACCCCCCCCCCCGCGCCCCCCCCCCCCCTGAAATCCCCTGCCATAACGAGTCCATGCCGGCAATCCGAGAAACAAACCTCGTCAGAGCTAATGAGGTGCCAAAGGCCAAGAGCAGGGCAGGTTTATGGGGTAACAACCCACGAGGACTCTGCTCTGGCTCTGCCCAGCCCTCCCAGGCATGATGCAACCACGGGGGCTAC
>NW_008651624.1:0-4116 GCF_000695815.1 Acanthisitta chloris
CACTGGAAGGGGCTCTAAGATCTCCCTGGAGCTTCTCTTCTCCACCCTGGCCTGGAACACTTCCAGGGATGGAGCAACCACAGCTGCTCTGGGAAATCTATTCCAGCCCCTCAGCACCCTCACAGGGAACAATTCCTTCCCAGTATCCCATCTAGCCCTGCTCTCTGGCAGTGGGAAGCCATTCCCCTTGTCCTATTCCTCCAGGCCCTAGTCCAAAGTATCTCTCCGTGTCTCTTTTCAGCTCCTTCAGGCACTAGGAGGAAACTGAGGCACAGAGAGCTCAGTCAGCAGAACCTCAGGCCAGCCCTGGCCACAGGGAGCAGAGAGGACCAAGGTTTGTGTTTGGATGAAGCCATAATTGATAGAGTCCAATGCAATGTCCCTCAGATGTTGTTCCCAACACCTATCAGAGGTGATTCATGCTGAGACACTTGTCTGGAAAAAGGGAAATTGTCCCCAAAAGTGGGTGAAGGTTCACGGGCAATTAATAGCACCTGGACTTCAGCCCCTCCTGTCCTGCTTGGCAGAGGAGCACAAAAACACTTGGCTAATGAGTTACGGGTCCGTGCCGGGGGTGGCCCTGCCATCACACCCTCCCAGCCCCAATCAGGGACCTTTTGCAACCCAAGATGTTATTTCTGTGCAGTTGGAGTTTAAACTTTGCCACTTGAGTCAGGGCAGCACAGAGGAGGAGGAGGAGGAGAAGGAGGAGGTTGGGCTTGGTGGCCACCCCGATCCTCTACGCTCGGAGAGGCTGAGAGGACGATCCATGGGATCTCACACAGGTATGTCCTGGATGCTGTTGCTCAACAGGGTCCTGTGGGACCATCAGGGTTCAATGGGAGGTTTGGGATGAAGGACATGGGGCAATAAAGCCTTGTGTGGGGATTGGACAGACAAATGGCACAGTAAGGACAATGCCCCCACACTTGGCTTGGAGGACACTTCGGTCCATGGTTAATTGGTTGGAAAGGGAAGTTGGGTGGTGGGTTGACTGGTGGGTTGGTTGGTCAGTCAATTAGTCAATTAATCAATCAGTTGACTGATCAGTCCATTGGCAATTTGGTCAGTCCATCCATTGGTCACTTGGCCAACAAGTTGACCATTTACTCTATCTCTTGATCCGTTCATTGATGGACCTGCTCAACCAGTTGTCCAGTTGGTCAACTGGTGAGTTGGCTGGTTGGGTAGTTGGGTTGTCAGTTGGCTGATTAT
Source organism: Acanthisitta chloris (assembly GCF_000695815.1). Taxonomy (NCBI): domain Eukaryota; kingdom Metazoa; phylum Chordata; class Aves; order Passeriformes; family Acanthisittidae; genus Acanthisitta; species Acanthisitta chloris. Next base: position 1,216 of record NW_008651624.1, read on the forward strand.
GAGTCTGGGGTCTTGAGCAGTGGCTGGGGTGGCAGTGAGACACTGAGTCCCCTCCTGGGGCTGAGTTTCTTCCTCAGGGCTGAGTCCCCTCCCAGGGTGCCTGGTCCTGGTGGCCACAGTCTCCTCCCCTCCACTTGCCCCCCAAATGATTAACCTCCTTCCAGAGTGGTCACTGCCAGGACAGGTGAGACAGGTCACCCCTCAGACTGAGGGGTCTGGGGGCAACCTAGTGCCTGCAGGGACCCCCTGACTGGGCTGTTCCAGAGGGGAAAATAGAGGATTTGGGAATTTCAGCTGCTGGAAGGAGACAGGGGGAGAAGGCACTGCCATGCCCAGAGCTCCCACCCCCCCGTGCTCTCCCAGCCACACCTGTAGGGCTGTGCCAGATGTGTGACATCTGTGCAGGTAGCAGTGCTGGCACATGTGTGTGCAGGTGACACACAGTCCTGTCTGCATGGGCACACACGTGATCCTGGCACGGTCATGTGGCTGCATGGTGTCACACACCCTGGCACACGTGTGTGGAGACACCTCCCTGCACTCAGCTGTGTCACACACCATGGCACACGTGTACACACATGTACATACACCTCCCACAGCCCTGCACAGGTATGTGCCAGCCTGGGCACATGCACACGTATCACATGTGTGAACACACATGTGGATACACCTCCCCATAGCCCAGCACACCTGTGCCCATGCACAAACCCCCTCCCTGCTCCTCCTCACCTGCCCAGGGTGTCCCTGTGCCTATGCAGCTCATGCTGGGGGTGACATGGGGGACAACCACAGGCTCTGGGCTGGAGACTGACACTGTCACCTCGCAGCCATGACGTCTAGCATGGGTAGCCTGGACAGCCTGGACCTTCTGGACCTCCTGTTTGACCAGCAGGACGGGATCCTGCGTGAGGTGGAGCTGGGGACACCACCAGGCACCTGGCATGGGGACAAGGTGAGACCTCTGGACCTGGGGGCCACCCCTGGGTTAGCTCCCAGGGGATGGGACAGCTCCTGGGTGATAGGTGCTCCATGGTGACAGGTGTCATGTCCCCACAGGGTGCCCAGGACAGTGAGGACTTGCTCAACTCCATCCTGGGCTCCGGGGACTCGGCGTCAGGCTCGCCCAGCTGGTCCCCAGCCACCAGTGACAGTGGGGTCTCTGAGGACCCTCCCTCTGACCAGCATGACAGCCCCCCCAGGTGCTGTGATGGGGGTCCCCGAGCGGTCCTGTACCCCTACAGCAACCCCTGCCGGGCTCAGCCTCTCCCAGGGAGCTCTGGGGTCCTGCAGTCCGAGGTCTCCATCGACCTGGGTGAGCCACACTGGGCAAAGGACCAGGCTGGAGGCACTGGGAGGACTGGGGAGCTGAGGGGGATGGGGGAGTTGAGGTTTCTTGGGGATTGGGAGGGAATTAGGGGAGCTGGGGGGACTGGAGGGAACTGGGAGGTCTGGAGGAGTGGGGAGGGAGAGCTTGGAAACTAGGGTGAACTGGGCAAACTGGTGTTGGTGGGGGAGACTGGGAAAGGAGGGAATTTGGATGGACTAGGGGTGCTGAGGGGGTTGCTAAGAGGCTGGAGCAGGACACTTGAGGGGAACAGTCTGGACTGGTAGGTGGCAGCAAGTCACCCATGGCAGGGGTGAGGGTCCTGCAGTGGGAATTCTGGGGCAGGAGGGACACAGGGGTGCTGACAGCCCCTCCATCCTCCCCCAGACATGTGGCACCCTGGATTTGTCCTGGAGGAGAGCCAGGACCTGCCCGTGGTGTCCCCACCTGCATCCTGCACCCTCACTGTGAAGGACCTGCTGCTCTCGGGCAGCTCTGACACTGTGAGTGCCTGTCCCTGTGTCCCAGCACTCCCTGCCCTGTCCCCAGCCTCATCCCTTCCCGGATCATGATCCCCTCCCATTCCCATCCCTTCCTCTCCCCACACTCTTCCCCTTTCCCACACCATGGTCCTATCCCTTGTCTCTTCCTGGACTAAGATGCCTCTTATTCCCAACCCCTTTTCCACACCACAGTGGTGTCCTATTCCTTGTTCCTATTCCTTGTCCTATTCCTTGTTCCTTCCTGGACTAAGATGCTTCTTATTCCTGACCCCTTTCGTACACCATGGTCCCATCCCTTGTCCCTTCTTGGACCATGATCCCACTCATTCCCAACCCATTTCCCACACCATGGTCCTATCCCTTGTCCCTTCTTAGACCACGATCCCCTCCATTCCTGCCCCTACCCTTCCCATCTCCACCCTTGTCCCTTTTCCCACCCTTTGTCCCTGCTAGGACCAAGATCCCCCTCATTCCCATCCCCACACTTGTCCCCTTTCGCACACCACGATCCCATCCCTTGTCTCTTCTTGGGCTACGATCCCCTCCCTCCCATCCCCACGCTTGTCCCCTTTCGCACACCCTGGATGGAGGTTGTCCCTTCCTGGCCCACATCCATGATCCTATCCCTTCCTGGCTCACAATCCCATCCCCATCCCCACACCTTGGCTCCTCCCAGCGCCGTCAGCATTCCCTGTTCCCGCCGCAGCCGCGCCCCCGCCGCAGCCGCAGGCTCCAGGCTCCCTCCTGCGCCAGAGCCAGGGCCACTGCCAGGAGCTGGTGCTGACCGAGGACGAGAAGAAGCTGCTGGCCAAGGAGGGGGTGTCCCTGCCCACCCAGCTGCCCCTCACCAAGGTGGGTCCCCCCACTCCCGGGCAGGGTATGGAGCTGGGGGTGTCCTGTGGAGCAGCCCTGACTCACCCTGTGCCCCCCAGTATGAGGAACGAGTGCTGAAGAAGATCCGGAGGAAGATCCGGAACAAACAGTCGGCTCAGGAGAGCCGCAAGAAGAAGAAGGAATACATTGATGGGCTGGAGAGCCGGTGAGGACCCCAACCCTGTGCTGTGCTGGGCACAC
>NW_008651625.1:0-505 GCF_000695815.1 Acanthisitta chloris
CCATACTAGCCACTGTGAAGAAAGTTGTCTACTTCAGCGCAAACCAGCACATATATGCACCATACCCTCTGCAAATAAACCACCTATAATTAATTTTCAATGAATGCAGATCTGTTGATTGGACCTTGGCTGGATGCCAGGTGCCCCCCAAAGCTACTCTATTACTCCCCCTCATCAACTGGACGGGGGGAGAGAAAATATAGCAAAAGTCTCATGAGCTGAGATAAGGACAGGGAGAGATATCTCACCAATTATCGTCACGTGCAAACCCGACTCAACTTGGGGAAATTAATTGAATTTATTACCAATCAAATCAGAATAGGATGATGAGAAGTCAAACCAAACCTTCCCTCCAACACTTCATTCTTCCTGGGCTTAGCTTTATTCCAGATTGTCTATCTCTTCCTCCAAGGGGATGGGGAATGGGAGTTGTGATCAGTTCATCAGGTTGCCTCTGCTGCTCGTTCCTCCTCAGAGGGAGTGATGCCGAGAAAAGGCTGGAAAA
>NW_008651626.1:0-484 GCF_000695815.1 Acanthisitta chloris
CCTACTACAACCTGGACTCCAAACTGGCCTCCCCTGAGCCCATTGGCACCGAGTCCCAGCTCAGGTGAGTGACACAGGTGACACCCAGGGGACACACACACATGCCGGAGTGGCACTGCCACTTGTGTCCCCTCCCCAGGGTCTTCCTGCAGGACCTGCTGGCACAGGGACCCTGTGAGCTGTTCCTGGTGATGCCACAGGAGGCAGAGGAAGCGGGCACGTGGCTGAGCCCCGAGTGACACACCTGGCACAGGTGACACCGCAGGTGACACCACAGGTGACATTGCCACCCTCCTGCTGCTTTGGGGTGAAACCGCTGCGATTTGGGGCTCTCACCCCCTGGAGGCTCCAGAGGATGATCCACCCTGATTTCGCGCTCCACAAGTGTCCCAGCGCGGTGGCCGCGCCGTGTCGCCGTGTCGCGATATGGCTTTGATGCCACTCGGTGTATGTAGCGTCTGAATGGCCTTAATGACCCGCGAAA
>NW_008651626.1:675-885 GCF_000695815.1 Acanthisitta chloris
CGGGGTATGTAGCGTCTGAATGGCTTTAATGACCCGCGAAAAGGTGAATAAAAGTGAGGATTTCTCGCTGTGTGTCTGCACCACTGGCCTTGGGCTCATCCCTCGGGGGGACGGGGGGCGAAGGAACCCCAAAATCCCTCAGTTTTATCCCAAAATGCCCCAATTTCTCCCCAAATCGCCTCCGCCGCGGCCGGCGGGCACTAGGACCCA
>NW_008651627.1:0-2083 GCF_000695815.1 Acanthisitta chloris
CAGCACAGGATTCTCCTCCCACATCTGCAGCCCCAGCACAAGATTCTCCTCTGCACATCTGCAGCCCCAGCACAGGATTCTCCTCCCACAGACCAATTCCTGTCCCTCAGGGTGACTCCTCAGCCACCTCAACTTGTTGCCCATGGCCAAACTCTACCTCTGCCAGGAGCTCTGCGGCGCAGTCGTCCTCGAGGCTGCTCTGCTCGTGGCTGCCCACACTCTCCTCTCTGTCTCCTGCTGAGGAATGCAGCTCCTGCCACAGCACATCTGAGTGCTCCTTGTCCTCCCCTTCCTGCAGGGACACCTTCCCACTGAGGTTCTGCTCAGGAGCTTCCACCCAGCGCTCGCTCTGACCCTCAGGAGCTGATGGATCACCACCAAGGACCAGCTGAGGTGCAGCCAGAGGCTCATTTTGGGCTTCCACGAGGTTCAGGTGTTGGATGTGCTCCACCTGGGCAATACTGGAGCTCTCCTGGTCTTGGCTTTCCAGTCTGGAAGAACTCCTGCCTCCCTCGGCCGTGGTGGAGTCCTTGCCCTGTTCTCCAGGAGGTGACACATTTCCAGCACCCTCCAGGCTCTTGGCAGCAGCACAGCTCTTATCTTGATTTTCCAGCACCAGTGACTCCACCACAGCAGGGTCTGTAGCACAGCTGCCACCCTGACTTTCCAGTGGGGAGGAGGGTTGGTCACATTCCATGGCTCTGGAATTGCAGCTGCTTTGGTCTTCACCTCGCACTTGGCCCTGGGTTTTGCTACCTTCTGGTTTAATACTGTTGTCACAGCTCACATCTTGCTCTTCTGCTTCAGGTGGGGCTTTACTGTGCCCAGAAGAAAAGGAATCTGAACAGTCTTTACCCTGATTTTCCTGCTGGGAAGAATCATTGCTCTTCCCTAAAGAAGTGACATCTGTCCCACACGGAGGATTCTCAGCGTTGGTTTCACCTGATCCACTCTCTTCCCCAAGCTCCTGCTGCTTCCCAAGAACCTCAGAGACACCACCTGGGTTCACTTCAGGCTCTCCCATCTCCTCCTGGGTGTCCCTGCTGGAATTTTTCGGGCAGATTCCATCTCCTTGTGTTCCATCCCTGCCCAACTCGGTGCCATCCCTCTCCCTCCAATCCTTCTTCCGCATGGCCTTGGGCACGTACAGGGCTTTGTCTGGCTTCCTCCTCATGGGCCTCTGGATCCTGCCAGAGCCCACACAGGCTCGGGAGGTGTCTCCATGGGGGTCCCCGTGGCGCTGACGACCCCCACGGCCCCCCCTGCCCCAGGGCTGAGTGGGGCGAGGGGCACGAGGGGCATTGCTGCTTGGCTTGGGCTCACTGGGATCACTGGGCAGCCTGGGAGCAAGGGAAAGGGGAGAGGTGAGCACAGGGACACGAGGGATGTGGCATGCAACAGGTACCCCAAGGAGGTTGTGGCTGCCCCAAGGAGGTTGTGGTTGTCCCAAGGAGGTTGTGGTTGCCCCAACGCTATCACTGTTCATTCCAGGTTGGATAAAGCCTTAAGCAACCTGCTCTGGTGGAAGGTGTCCCTGCCCAGGGCAGAGGGTTGGGGCTGGGTGAGCTCTCAGATCCATTCCAACCCCTAAAATTCTATGAAAGTATAAAAGGCTGAGAGCTGGGGGTGTTCAGCTGGAGAAGGGAAGGCTCCAGGGAAAACTTAGAGCCCATTCCAGTGTCTAAAGAGGCACCAAGAGAGCTGCAGAGGGACTTGGGACAAGGGCCTGGAGGGACAGGACATAGGGAATGGCTTCCCACTGCCAGAGGGCAGGGCTGGATGGGATATTGGGGAGGAATTGTTCACTGTGAGGGTGTTGAGACAGTGGCACAGGTTGCCCAGAGAAGCTGTGGCTGCTCCATCCCCGGAAGTGTTCCAGGCCAGGTTGGATGCTGCTTGGAGCAACCTTGGCATTCCAGAAGTATATGAAGCTAACAGAAATCTCAAGAATGCGAAAAATAAGGAAGAAAGACAATAAAAAGCTAAGATTGGATTTTCCTTATCTTCTTATCCTATGACCTGCCAAGCACACTGTAGTCTGGAGCAGCGTGACACCAGTCAGCAGCAGCAGCAGCAGGACCAG
>NW_008651627.1:2209-4089 GCF_000695815.1 Acanthisitta chloris
GTCCCAGGGAGGCTGTGGCTCCTTCATCCCTGGCAGTGTTCATTCCAGGTTGGATAAAGCCTTGAGCAAACTGGTCTGGAGGGAGGTTTCCCTGCCCAGGCCAAGGGGTTGGAACTGGATGAGCTTTAAGATCCTTCCAACCCAAACCATCCCAGGATTCCATGATTCCTGTAAGCCCCAACACAACCCCCATGGCCAGAGCAGCTCTGTCACCCCAACCCCACACACCTGACAGCTGAGTGACAGATGACTGTCCTCCTTCTCCATCCTTCTCCCACCGAAAAGCTGCTCAGCAAATCCATGTTTTCCACAGTGCGATGGATCAGGTACCTGAGGCGACTGGACAGAGGGGGGAACAGGAGCACCCTGAGGAGAGAGAGAGGGATCAAAGCATCAGCAATTGCAGGAAGGAAAAGGACAGGAACATAGGAACGTGGCAAGGATTTCACAACCTCTTCCCCAAATCATTCCCAGGTTTAAAGCCAAGCCATAGGATAATAAAGAGCCCAAATCCCTTCTCCATTCCAGACACACTTGCTTTGCCTGCAGCACTGGAGCATGGGGGGGTTGGGATCCCCTGATCCCAGGCCTTTGGCTAGGGCTCTCATTCCTGCCTCTTTCCATGGGGGAAAGGCAGGGAAACTCCAGCAGAATCTGCTATTGGTCCCTTTCCCCCCAGTCTGAGTGTGCTCCAAACCTCATCAATAAACTTCAACGAATAAACAAACCCCACGTTCCATTTCATTGCATTCAGGAGGTTTTTCCCAGTTGTTTCACTCCCCAGAGTTTGACAACTGCACAGGGAATTTCTCTGCCAAGTGTTTATTAAAAAAGGCAATGAAACAAATATTTAAGGTCATTACAAGCTGGCACGAAGCTGCAGTAAGCAATCCCACCCCTGCTCCTGTCCAACACCCTCTTTTTGGCCATGCCAAGGGCTTCAAAGGTCACTGGATCAGGGAATAGGGCCAAGAAAATCCAGGGTGAGCAGAGAGCCAGACCAGACTGTGGCTGATGGAAACACCACCAGTGCCCAGCACAGCTCTGCTTGGACTGGGAATTGAGGAGGGCACATGGCAGATCCCTGTGGGGATGTTCCATGCCAGGCTGGAGCTCTGCAGCCAAAGCAACCTTGGAGTCAGCTCCAAAAGCTGCTGCTTTCACCCCAGCAAAGCAAAGCAGAATGCAAGACAAGAGTCACCACGTGTCACTGCCCTGGGCAGCAGGGACTGCCCTGGCCTGGCACCCACCTGTGGTGCTGCCCCTGTGCCAAGAAGTGCTCCAGCTCCTCCGTGATCCTGCCCACGAACTCATCCTCGTTGGGCGAGAGGAAAACACCGTCCATGGAGCTCAGCACCACGGGAGGCCTGAGGGGGCACAGGGACATGTGGAGGGACAGCCACAACCCCCTAGGGCTGCCCAGAACCCCCTGCAAACCTCACCCACCTGCAGCCCTGGGCACCCCCAGCACAGCTCTTTGCATCATGTTCCACCTTACCCTGTGTGCCCAGTGCACCTCTCTCCCTTCCCTGGGCATCCCCAGCACCCATCCTGCCCTGTGCATCCCCCTCCCTTCCCCCTGGGCACCCCCAGCATCCATCCTGCTCTCTACACCCCATTATCCTTCTTTCCTGGGCACCCCCAGCACCCATCCTGCCCTGTGCACCCCATCATCCCTCTGCCCTGTGCACCCCCAGCACCCATCCTGCTCTGTGCACCCCATTATCCCTCTGCCTTGTGCACCCTCAGCACCCATCCTGCTCTGTGCACCCCATTATCTCCCATCCCTGTGCACCCCATTATCTCCCATCCCCATCCTGCGCACCCCATTATCCCTCTGCCTTGTGCACCCTCAGCACCCATCCTGCTCTGTGCACCCC
>NW_008651628.1:0-13852 GCF_000695815.1 Acanthisitta chloris
TCGAGCCCCGGTGTGCCAACCCCCATCCCCATCCTCTGCCCGGCACAGTCGGGTGGGTGTGCGCTGGGGCTGGCATCGCTGTCAAGGTCATGGGAGGAAGGGGCTGTGGAGGGAGGAAGCTTTCTAGAACAAAGGTGTTTTGGCTCTGGGATGAGAAGCAGTGGATGTGGCACCCCCTCCTCGACTTGGGGGAGGGTGGTCTGAGGGTGCTGTAGCTCAAGCCCTTGGTTTTGAAGACTAGGCTGAGCTCCTTGTGCCTTTTCTGAAGGTGTTAGGGGGTGCCAGTCAGGTATAGCAGTTCCCATGCCTTAGAAATTGGGAAAGCGGTAGAGGAAGCCTTTGAAAGCAAGGTGTGGGGATTTTTCCTCTCTGTTTTATCTGATAAAGGGCCAGGGAGAGGCCAAAGCGGGTTTTCTCATTCAAGCCAGCTGGCACTGCTGGGAGGAAGCAGAGGAGGAACTGCCTGCCTCTTTAACAGGCCTGGGGAGCCATCTGAGTGCTCTTGCAGGAAACGTGTCAGGCTGTGGGAGGGGGCAAGGTTACCCCCTTCTTCACTCTCCTGGCTGGACCCTTTGATGTGTCCTGGTGTCTGGAGAGAAGCTCTGACTGCAAGCAGGGCTGTGTCACTGACCTAGTTTTGGCTGGGTACAGGGAGCGAGGTGGGAGGTCCTCCCTTCCCCTCCTGGCTGGAGGGGAAGTCATTTCAGGGATGTCTCTTTGCATTTCCTGGAATAGTCTGGGATTTCTCTCCCACCCGTCCCCCTTGAAAATGCTGTAAGTGTTCTCCTTGCATGACGTGGTCTGGGAATTTCATAATATACCTTGGGACAATGCCTCATTTTTCAGAAGGCCTGAAACTGAACCAGTGGATGAGGACAAAGTGCAAAATGAGGCTTGTGGGGCCCATTTTCCAACTTCCATCTTGGGATTTTTCCCCTTTGTCCAGTCTCCAGGGACTGCTCTTCTCTATTAGATTGAAGCTGTATGTCTTGCATTGCATCCTCAGTGGCAGAACGCCCCAGGCCCGATTCCTATTGATCCGGATAAGCCGGGCACTCACAGTCTTCCCTGGCAGATGGAGAGGGGCTGGCATGTGGTGCCGGAGCTGAGACTTAAGTGCTTCTGCAAACTTTCTTGCTCTGTGACCTTGCACAGGCTGTGCTGCTGCTCTGATTTTTAAGCAAAGAATGGAATGAAGGCTCAGCATCATTCCAGGTATTCCACAAGCCTCTGTGTGAATGAGGGCCATGGGGCCTTCTGCTGCACCTGGTGCTGGAGCGAGGAGGGTCTCGTTACAGAAACACCCTGCAGCTTACGGTGGTCAGTCAGGGAGTATCAGTTACAATAAATGTTAGTTCTCAAACTGCAGAGCTAAGAGGCAAAAACCTCTTCATAAAAATAAACCAGCTGCAAAATGGAGTGAGCTTTTTTCAGCCGCTTGAGCGAGTCAGTGCGGTGCTGCTAAGTTAAACCCAGTGCCCTTGAAACATTGCAGTGTGAGCTGTGGGAAGTGCTGCAAGAACTGGGTTTCTCTGGTGCCTCTTTTGGGGCCCTCTGAGAGCATTTCAGCTGCACTGAAGCATGCGCAGGCAGCAGCGAGAGCTGTTCAGTCTGTGCCGAAGCCTCTCCTGGTGGTGGTTCTTCCTTGTTGGTAATTAATAGCAAAAGAAGCAAAGGATGCTTAAAAATCCTTGTGAAAACTTGTCGGAGCTTGTTAAAGTTTTGCACTCTTCCTCTCAATGTAAGAAGTTAATGGAGGATTTGCAGACCAAGGGGAGTGGGGGAAGTAAGCCACCTCAAGATTGCTAAAATTCCTGCTAATCTCCCGTTGCAGCTGGTTAACCTCCAGCAGGGCAGTCAGGAGCTACTCGCTTCTTCCCCCCTGCCTCCCCATCGACCTGCTCCTCTCGCGGCGCTGAGCCACTCCATTAGCCACAGGAAAGTGCTGAAGCAGCAGTGCTCTGGTAAATGGAGAGGAGCTTTGACATTGCTGCGCGTGACTGTCCCTGCTCCTTTTGAAGGATGACTCGCGGGTGGGGATGAGGGGACCCGCTAACACGCCGAACCCGCTCAGCAGGCTGAACGTCTGGGCATCTTGGGGATCTGCCTGAGTTGCTGTACTATCAAGGAGGGGAAGCCCCCAAACACTGTGGCTGACAGGGCTGGAGGGTGGATCCCTGCCCTGTCTTCTCCTCTCTGGATGGTACCAATCTCTGCACGTGGGGAAGGTTACATTCATGGGTTTGCTCTTCCAGGGATATTAGGCTTTGAGGGATGAGCTGGGAGCCTCAAAGTGCAATGTGGACTCTGTGGGAACCTCAGTGGGACAGTGAGGAGCCCTGACCTAACGGCAGTGATAAGGCGCTGTCGTTGCGGCAGCGCGTGCCCGCGATAGCCGGAGCATGCAGATAGGCTTGGCGCCTCGCCGCTCCCTTTATCTGAGATCCTGATTTTCTGTGCCTCTCTGGCTCCTTCATGGCTCATCTGGCCCCTCAGCAGGGACCCTGAGCAGTGAGCTGGGGCAGGCTGAGCTCTTTACGCTGGCTGGTGTCACTCCTTCCCCTCTCAAAGGCCTGCAGAAGAGCTAGGTGTGTCCAGGGAGGAGAAGAGGAGGGCTGTGCTGGGAAGCCTGTGCAGAAGGAGGTTGCAAAGTGGTCCCCAGGGCCAGCGTATGCTGCAGCATCACTGTAGGGTGCTGTGTATCTGTGAGAAGAGCCCACAGCCAAATCCCTCTGGGCTCTGCTACGGCTGCAGGGATGGCAGGAGCAGTTAGATACTGATGGCCTCTAGCCCTTCCCGGGACCAGGGGAGGAGAACTGCTGCTCTTATGAACAGCAAAGCCTACATGCATCTTTCAAATGGTGTGGGCAAGGGACTTTGACCTTTGTGGTGGAGCTTGTCCCTTTCTCCGAGTGGACAGCACCTCTTGGGTAAGTGGATCCTGTTTACTGATAGGGATTTTCCCAGGCACATCCACCATACACACAAGCAGTGTAACTGTTCCAGCACCACCTGAAACTGCTCTTGGATTTCCCCGTCTGCCCAGGGTCTCTGAGGTCTGCTTCCTGACCTCCACGAGTAGAAGATAACAAAACATCTTTTGCAACTTTGGAGTTTGCTTGTAGCACTTGACCCTGTCTCTGGAGCTTCGTGACCATTAGGACTTCCCTGCAAAGCCAAGTCTAGTGGGAAGAAGGGAGAAAAAGGAAATGTGTGGTTTAATGCTGCATGTCTCCAGCTTTATGTGGTTCTGTTAGTATCACTTCTGTTACTCATCTTCATCAGAGGATCTCAGGGAGTTTGCAGAGACTGTAAGTAGCTTAAAGTTTATCTGGAAATCCCACTCATCACCCAAAGCCCTTGAGTGTTTGAAGCTCTAATAAATCCATATCTTCTTGTCTGCTGGCTAGCCCAAGGAAACGCCTAGCTCATCCTTCTGTGCAGTGCCACCAGGAATGTCATAGGCTTTCCATGCACTGACAAAGCAAGCTGTTTGTCCTGAGTGCTGGCAGCACCAGTATCAGGAGGTCTCTTTTGCCAAATGAGCTGTTGTGTTCTCAGCAAGGCTTTCCCAGAGCAGGAGGACCCAGCCCTGCAGAGATGGAAGGGGTTTGGGTGCAGAGATGGCAGCCAGTGTGCTGGGCTGGATCCTTCTCCTGGTCTCTGTGAGCTGTGAAGAGGCCTGTCTGTGGTGAACTTCTGCTGTGCTCTGACAGCTTTGAGTCCTGAGCCATTTCTTGCCAGTCCTTGGCAATCCTCACTCCTGAGCTAGTCCTGCTATAGCAGTCTCTGCACCAAAACCAGCAGGCTGAATTCTAGCTGGCTAGTCAGCAAACTGCTGGAGGGAGTCCCCTCTCAGCCCTGGCTTTCCTGCCACCAACTTGCAGCCAGTGTGCCCTGACAGCCAAAAGGGTCAACTGTGTCCTGGAGTGCATCAGACACAGCATTGCTGGCCAGTCAAGTGAGGTGATTATCCTGCTCTGCACTGGTGCAGCCTCACCTTGAGTCCTGTGTGCTGATTTGAGGGCCACAATACAAGAAGGATATAAAGCTATTAGAGAGTGCCCAAAGGAGGCCATGAAGATGGTGAAGGGTCTAGAGGGGAAGCCATATGAGGAGGGGCTGAGAGCACTTGGTGTGTTCAACTGGAGCAGAGGAGCCAAGGCAGTGGCTCATCCAAGAAGAGCTCATTGTGGACTGCAGCTTCCTCACAAGGGACAGCGGAGGGGCAGGCACTGATCTCTGCTCCCTCTGACTCGTGACAGGGTCTGAGGGGATGGCATACAGCTGTGTCAGGGGAGGTTTAGGCTGGATATTTGGAAAAAATTCTTCACCCAGAGGGTGGTTGGACACTGGAACAGGCTTTCCAGGGAAGTTGTCATGACACCAAGCCTGGCAGAGTTCAGGAAGCGTTTAGACAAGCCTCTCAGGCGCATGGTGTGATTTTTATGCAGGACCAGGAGTTGGACTTGATATACCTTCCAACTTGGTATATTCTATTATTTTATGAAGTTTTAAGCGTGCAGACATCATATGTGCTTCCCTCCCCACCTCCAGGAGCTAGGCCAGGGGAAGGGCACCCCAAGGTCTGAAGGAGCTTGCCATTCTGAATCTATTTTTGCTAGTGGAAATTTCCAACGGCAACTGCCCTCAAACCATCCTTTTGTGGGTTTGGTGCTGGTGACTGTCTGGCAGCCAAATTAAGCACCTGCATCATTGCCAGGCCTGCAGATCACTTCGGAAGTGAGTGCAGGAATGGTCCTGATGCCTCCCCACGCTGGCAATATTCAGTTGTTGGGCTCTCTGGGTCTGGAGGGGTTGCTTTTCTGCTTCTGCCTTCTCCAAGCCAGCTGTCAGGACATCATACCCTTGGGACTGGGGGAAGAGGCAGCAGCTACCTTGGAGGAGCAAAGTACTGAACAGCAGAAGACAGGAGACTCAAAGGCAGCTTTAACGCACACCAGACCCGGAGATGAAGTTGAAGTGCGTCAACGTTGGCGTTGTGCGTGAGAAGCCGGCGGTGGCGGCAGTTATCTTCAGTCTCTGCAGCGAGAGCTAGCACAGGCTGTCTCTGCACTGCCTTGCCACTCCGGTGCCCTCTGAAATCTCAGCTGCCTTGCCCAGGAGCAAGGCACTAATTGCTGTGCACATTAACTGCCTTTGCTGGACCTCTCTCCTCTTTAAACCTGTACATAAATCAGCATCGTGAGCTAGGTGTCCTCTCCCCCTTCCGCACACCTATCTCCCAGAGATGCTGAGAATGATGCTCTCGTGCTTCTGGGCTGACCCACTTCCCAGCCAGGATTGTCTTCCCAGCCCGTGACGTAAGTTTATCCCATGCTGGTTTGTTTTGCTGAGATGTTTGTTCCTGTGACTGGAATAACCGTAAAGGCTTCTCTTACTTATTAATGTGCTATTAGGGCTCCTCTCCTCTCTCTCTCTCTCTCTCTCTCTCTCTCTCTCGTTTGCTGGCCGGAGGATCAATCAGATACAGACATCTTTGGTGGAGGAGCAGTGTCAGGCTGGCGCCTGGCCAAGGCAGCCGTGGAGAGTCATGGGAAAATGCTGCTAAATGCTGAAAATTAATTTCAAGAGAAGCGCAGGGAGGGAGAAAAACCCACTTTGGAGGAGGGAAAAAAAGAAAAGCTTTTTTTTTCCCCCTCCAATGTAATCTTCCATGTGAGAGATCAGACAGGCAGCAAAGAGCTCTTTGGATGAATTCCCTTTTTAGGGGCCAGTCCCATGGCACCCCAACCACAAAGTGGATCTCATTGCATTTGCTGCTGGTACACCAAAACCCCAGATGTGCTGAATACTTGTTTTGAATAAATGTGACCTGGCTTTCTCCTCCTTCCCTTGAAAACTGAAATCATAAGGGCTCAGGAATGATGTACATGAGCAGCCAAGTGGTGCTGTAAAGCAGCAGGCCCTGATGCAGAGCATTTTACCTACCTGCTATTTAGTGGCTGTACATTGGGGTACAACAAGCCTCACTCTGTAGAGGCAGACCTGTTTTTTATTTCAGATAGAGCAAGAGTGTTAAAGCTGGGCCTTAAATGTCTCCCCTGCACTGGTCCCACCAGGCAGGTTTCAAATGCGGGTGAACCCACTGTGGGCTTGGGTACACCCCAGGGGATGTCCCTACTGTCCCTTGCAAGCACTGCTTGGCCAAATGCTTTTGCTCAGTGCTTTTTGGTGGGAGGCTGTTGGAGGTGCAGCTGCAGGAAGCTCTGCTGCCTGGGGCCTCTTCTCGTGCCATTGCACAGCATTTCCCGTGGGCAGAGCCCAGCTGCCGACGGGTTTCCTGCCCTGCCAGGCTGCAGGCAGGAGAGTGGAGTGCCTGCAGTGGGGGGCTGCTTCTCTCTTGTCATGGTTTAGCTTTCCAGCCCGATGAGGATCCCACACAGGCTTTGGTTTGAGGAATGTGGAAGGAAAAGTTGGGGAGCCAGCAGGTGGGTCTTTGCAGCTGGTCTCTGTGCTACTGGCACAGGACTTGGTCCATTGGTGCTCCCTGCTGTGGTCTCTGTGCTGCTGGTTTTGTGCCATATGTGGCTGGCTGAGCTTGAGCAGGTGCATCACACAGCACTGGTGCCCTTCCCCAGGCCCCAACTATGGGTCTCTGGGCAGCTGGAGGTGTTCCATACGAGGTGTATTTTGCCAGTGGGGGTGGTGCCTCGCTGTTGGAGAGGTTGCAGTGCACCTCTGAGGTGGAGCTGACTCTTCTCTCCCCTCCTTCCCTACAGACCTGAGCTGTCCAGCATTGGCAGCAGGTTGGCCTCAGGACAGCTGTGGTGTCATGGGCTGAATTAGCTCTGGAAATGCATGACTCCCAGTGCTCATGCACACTTGTGCAGCTGTGGGCCTCCCATCAGTGGCATGAAACGAGACTGTGTGCCTTGTGCAATGGTCTTGTGGCACTTTGTAGAGGAGCAGAGAGATGCTGTGGAGATATTTACCCTCTTGCTAATTTAGCAACACTAGCAGAAATTTTCCAGGGCTGTATGTTCCCAGGGGAGCACCTTTGGCTTCGTGAGTCTGTGTCGAGTTATGGCCGTGGTTCCTGAGAGACTGTCACCTGCCAGGCACAGAAAAGGGGCTGGGATGGGTTCTGGTGAGGGAAGCACAACAGTGCAGATGAAGAATGGAACTGAAAGCTGCTCAGAGCTGTTTCCTGGCCCTAGCATGCAGGACGGCGTGACAACAGTGGGTATTTTTAGAGGCCAGCTGCCTGCAACACAAGAGAAGGAAAGCAGCAGTCAAGCAGGAGGACCGAGTGATGCTGACCCTGTCCCACATCCCTGCCCAGCATTTTATTTCCTCTCAGGCCAAGGCCACTGGCATTTCCATGTCCTCCGTGTCTCTTTGCCTGTTGCTGCCCTGAAAGGCAGCTGGCTTCCTTCTCCCCTCATCTTTCACCATGGCTGTGTGTTGCTCTCATCACGCTCAGCAATTCGAGGGTGGTGTTGGGGGCTCCGCTCTTCACATCCCGGATGATTGCATTACAGCTTGGAGTGGTGGGCGTTTGGGGGATTGTTTTCTTGGAGAAGTCTTTGTCACCAGTGAGGGGAAAACCTGCAGTTTCTCCTGCAGCCGGGGTAATTGCAGTAATTCGTTTGGGAGCTCTCCCTACAAGGCAGTGGAGCTGCACTTCAGGAATGCTGCAGGGGAATTAGATCCACCTTTCAATCCATCCATCCAAGGTCTGTACATCTGTAGGTGGGGAAAATGAAGGGGGTTCGGCTCTAGGCAGATGGCTTAAATTCTTGTCTGCAAGGAGTCAGTATGGGCTGAGTTTGGGGCCAGCCCTCTGTTACACTGGTGCTGAGCAGGACAGGGTGAGACTGAATGCCCTGCCTGAGCTGGCCCTGCATTTCAGGTTATCCCCAGTTGGAACTTGCAGCTTGGAAACTATTGTCCATCTGCTTATTTATTGCGCCATTGATTTCATAGCCCTTGAAGTCTGCTATTTGCCTGGATCTTACCCTTCCGAGGGTGGTTGTAGATGACTTTGATTTCCTTTTGCTCCACACAGACAAGTACAAAGTAGACAGCACCCTACAACCAGTCCTGGGTGAGGGACTGTCCTGGGAGGACACTGCTTTACGAGACCCTGTCCAGCTCTGAAAGTGAGGGTACACTGTGCTCCTGGGTGTTACCTTGGTGTTTGTCTTTTCTGATGGGGAAGAGAGAACTTCCACAGCTGGGATTTTTGTCATCTGCAGCCCCACTGACTCCCTCCTGCTCCTGTCTGTGAGACAGGAGCTCTTCTCATGTTGGAGGGTGGCACATCTTGAAACGAAGGGGGGTCAGGGTTGTTCCTGTCTGTGGCACAGTGTGCAGCCCCTCCTGCCTCTGCTAGCAGGATCCAGCGTGGGCTGACCCTGCCACTCGCCAAGGGGTTCGTTCCTCTGAGATGCCATGCTTTGTGTTTCTGAGGTTCAGCTCCAGGAGCTGCAGAAAGCTGTGTCGGTCTGCCAGCCGCCTCCATGCTGCAATGACAGCCTGGAAGCTCCGGCGTGGTATAGCCCCATCCTAGGCATGGATGTATCTCCCAAAGCCCTAGCCTCTGGTTGCTGAAGGGGAGCTCATGCTGCCTGTCTGGGCAGCTTGGTGCTGTCAAGCATCCCTCTCCTTCTGCACTGTGCACAGCAGACAGGTGTGATCATCCTGCAGCTTTGCACCCCATTTTTCCCAGTCCTGCTGTCCTGATAGCCTGGGGCATTCACTGGGCAGCTCTCAGCAATCACAGTCCCTCTTGGGGAGCAGGAAGATGCTCTGTGCCCTGCAGTCCATCCAACCACGTTAGGAGCAGGTGAGGTTAGGGCTTGCTCTGCACCATACTGCTCACTAAGATTATTTGTTTTCCAATGGAGGAAAAATTTCTAGTTTTTTCTTTCTTCAGAAACAACCAGTGTGAACCAGCCACAAGTGTGCACTGCCTGTGGGTGCAGCTCTGTGTGCCTTTTGTGCTCTGCTTGCTGCCCACTACATAAAAATTGCCCTTTCTCTACCCCTAAAAGCAGCACATCATCCTTTCCACACAGTGTCTGGAGGTTTTGCACTCATGAGTTGCCCCAGTGATCCTGCCACCATGGCCCAGGCACAGAGACCCTCCACTGCGCTGTTCATGCCGTGCTGCCGTGGGATGCCTGGGGAGGAGGTGTCCCAGGTGCCCTATGGGATCACTTTGTGGCAGGAGGGAGTACGTGGGTGCATCAGTGCTGGGCTATGCTCCCAGCATGACAAAGCCAGGGCATGTCATCATGTGGCTCTGGAGTGTCCCTTCATCCTCCCAGTGAGATCAGCTGAAGCTGAGGCATGACGGAGCCTCGGCAGGATTAAAGCACAAGTTTTCTGCATTGGAAAAACCCATGGGTCAGGAGGGAGATCACCCGACTGGGTTGGATCTGGTTGTATTTGGGAGTGGCTCAGGTCAGGCATTTGCGTTTCAGCCTTTCGGAAAGTGGGAATTCCTCTGGCAGCACCGCAGTGCTGGGACTCCGTGGGTGCCTCCCCAGCGGATGGCTTAGTCAGAAGTGACTCACCCCACTAGTCCCCGCGTGACGTTGCCTCGCTGCTCCCTCCCAGCCCCTGCCAAGCCAAAGTGTCCAACTCTCTTCCTTTCTGCTCTGACTTCCAAATTGCTGTTTCCCACTGTGCTGCCAGAGGATCCCCTGTGCTTCTTCATTTCAGCATCTGGGACCCCCTGGCCTATTAACTTGCTGGCTCTGTGCATCTTACGGAGGATTGCTGCTTGCAGCAGGGCTTCGGTCAGGCCGCCTCCTGCACACAAATATTTGGAGGAAAAAAAGCAGACACGCAGGCAAACTCTTTGGAAATTCCCAGGTGTGCCTGCTGGATCCCTGTCCTCTCTGGGTAGTGAATTTGAAAACCTGAGCACCCTTCGAGAGGCAAGGGGCAATGCCAGAGTATCCCTGCAGTTCTCCTGCACCATGAAATGGCCTCAGGCTGGTTTTGTGACTAGCAGGAGCCCTGGATGAGCTTGTAACTTGGTAAATCCGAGCCCTGCAGCCTGACAGCAGGAGTCAGAGGTGTTAATGCCTTTGCTGGGCTGTCACCCAGGACCCCTCTGCTTAACTTTGCTCTTCTCAGGGATGCTAAAATTAACTTTGGGCTACACACTCTTCCTTATGAAACCTGTTCCCAGCAGCTGGGGGAGTGTTTCTGCAGTAAACTAGGACTCGCTGGGAGACAGGGTGACCCTGGGAAGTTGCCTTTCTCATCCAGGTCTGGGGAAACTGATTCTGCAGCATAAGCTTGGGCTATAGGAGGGAGAGGATCCCTGCCTGTAGTGTAGGTACTTTGGTTCAAAAATTGCAATTGCAGCCATGAAAGGGGCAATACTCAAACAAGGACAGGCGAGGCAGGTGCTTGGGCTTCAGAGGTAGTTTGTGTGCCTTCCCTGAGGATGTGTGTGCAAGGAGGGTGGCTCTGGATATTCTGGAACCATATAGCCAGGCCTCTCTGCCCTCCCACTTCTAAATGACCGTGGGACATGCTGGAGGTGTTTTTTAAGGCTTTGGTACGTCCATCTGCTGAGGATTGATGGTTTTGGGTGCTCTGGAGCACATGTCCCTATGGGGTTCCCTCTCCTGTGTCTCCTGCTCCTTTCCAACTCTCCAGCTTTCCTCGGCCCCAGAATTGGAATCTGTTCTCCTTCTTCCCGTCCTCCCCCACCGCCCCCATAAGAACCCAGCTGGCTAAAAAAAAATAGCTCTGCCTCCTGGCTTCCAGCAAGCCAGCCTTGGGCTGCTGCGATGTGCTGCCACTCAGCCTCTCCACTCTGTGTCTTGCATCTCTCTGGCCCCAGTGGCTTCCCCACATCCCACCTGGAGCACCAGTGCCTTTTCCTTGCTGCTCTGTCTCCTCTTCGTGGCTTGAGTCAGGTGATAGTGGACGGAGGCATCTCCAAAACTCTATACTTTGGGTGTTAGGACACTGCTGGCCTTGGCCAGCTTCGTGTTCCATGGCACGTCCCTGCCACCCTTGGCTGGTGTATGGCCAACCTGACAGCACACACCTGCCACAGGGAGACTTTGCCAGGAGCCACTGCACACCAGGGACAGCTTTTCTTAGACCTTGCAAAACTTGGCCTTACACAGAAGTGGCTTCTTTTTGGGGTGCTGCTTTCACATTACAAACATCTATTTTCTCCCTGCTCAGCCAACTGAACTGATTCAATCAGCAAATAAATGGTGGGGTGGGATGGGGATGGAGCAGGACCATCCATTCCTCTGCCAAGGCTGCAGAAACCCTCCAGCCACTGCCATCCAGAGATGTTCCATCCCAGCCACATCCACTGCCTGGTTGATCATCTAGGGCTGGCCTGACAGTGTTCCTCAGCCCTGTCTCTCTTCTGTCCCCAGGAAGGTGGGATGTGTTTCCATCCTGGACCTGTCCTTTATACTCTCCCACCTCCCTGCAGCCTTGAATCAGGAGGAAGGATGCTCACTTTTTCAAAGCTGGCAAATGAGGCAGCTTAAGTGCTTTGCTCCTTCCTGCCTACGTGTCCCTGCTCGTGTCGGCCCTTGTGCTGCACAATAGCCCAGTAGTGTGGTGGAGTCTTGAGTCCTGCCAGGGTTGTGTTGGACCTTGGCCCCTACATCTGCCTGTGCAGCTGATGCCATTTCCTTCTGCAAGGAGAAGCAGGTTCCAGGCTGAGTCTGCTGGGTGCCCTGGCCTGCAGACACCCAATGCTGGCACTGTGCTGGCAGAGGAGTGTGGTCTGTGATGGGGCAGGTCCTTGGTGCAGCTCCAAACTGCCTCCTGGCCCTGGTGCAAGACAGCATTGCCAGCTGCATTGCTGAGGCTGGTAGAGTGGGACTTCCATGGTGGATGATGCTGTGGGACGGGGACACTCATGAAGTCCTCATATGCCAGGTCCCTGTGGTGCCCAGTGCTGGGGATGTGGAGATGTGCTCTGTGCACCCATGTGCCATCTCCAGTGTGCTGTCCTGTGATGAGTTGTTCTGAAGCCTTCAGTGGGTAAGGGAAGGGGAGGACTTGGAGCCCCTTTGCCTCACCCAGCCCTACATGTTTCTGCTTCAGAATGACCAGCTGGGCCCATAGACATGGTCTTTCAGTCCTTCCCTCTCTTTGATTCCTAATGTGGGTTTATTCAAGATGATCCACCTCTTCCAGCTTCCACCTGGTGCTGGTTCAGCTGGCAGGGTCAAGGAAGCCATGGAAGGTGGTGGGATGCTCAGGGTTTACTCAGCAAGAAGGAGGCACTAGGGCTTCATGCTTTGACGAAATATTTCCTGTCTTTATCCCATGCTCAGATGCATCCTCACCTGGTATAGGCCAGCTCCCTTGGCTGCGAGCCCAGGATGCCTCTGGAGACATGGAAATGGACTGTGCAGCTGAGGTTTCCTGATCTTCCATGAACTTCAGGCAGCCTGGTGCTTACCCCAAGCCCCCTGGTGCTCCAAGTGTCCTGTAGGGTGGCTGGGCAGGCATGTTTTGGGGAGTTTCTGTTGCAGTTCCCACATACAGGGCTCCTGGCTTATCCCATGGTGCTAACAGGGGCCAGGACAACCAGGCATTTGGTGAATGCTGTTCTGCATGGGATTGGTTGCTGGGATTGTATCTGGCTGCTGCTTCCTCCTGCCTTCAGGGCATGTCACCCCCTGCCAGTATCTTCGTCTCATTGCTGAAGGTGCCATGCCATGGTGACGCTGCTGCTCTTGGTGGTTCAGCCACCTGTGAGCCCTAGAACCAGAGTCTCCTGCTGCTTGGGGCAATGCTGCATCTCCTGGTGGCACCACAGGCTGTAAGTAATCTGCCTGGAGGCACACCGAGCCAGCAGAGGGTTTGGCAGGTGAAGGCAGACATGGCACATGCCTTTCCCCGTGGTCAGGGGCAGATCCTGTGTATGTGGTCTCACCCACCTCCTAGCAGAGCAGTCACTTCCACTTGGTGTGGTTGACCTCGTTGTAGTCATCAGTGGCTTCCCCAAGCCACGCAAGTTGCTGCAGGCATCGCTTGTAGACACAAGTGATGGGAATTTCCTATCCCAGCTCCAGAAGCAGCTCTGTTTGGGATGTTTGGAGATGGGTTGGAAAGGTACCTTGACCCAGCCAGCACCACCAAAGTCCCTGCAGCTCAGTAGCAGTGCTTTTGGCATCATGAGGGTTAACCACTTGGGTTCCCAGCATGCGCAGGACCTGGTGGAGATTTTCAGAGGTTCCCAGCTCTACTTTGTCTGGCTCTCTAAAATTAACCATGTAACCTTCCTAAAAATACTCAGAGGGCAGTAGCCCCTGGAGAGTAGCAGCGCCACTTGCTCACGGTTTCTAGACCAAGCCATTGGAGAGATTAGATCACCTGCCAACCTGTGTCTCGCAGCCCTGGAAAGCCCTTGGCTTTTTCAAAGTCTCCTGCAGGATGTGAGTCCAGGTCTTGTTCTGAACCTGCCTGCCAGGCCAGCCAGCTTCCCGTGGCACCCTCCTGTTCCTCACTTAGTCCTGGCGGGAGCTGGTGCCTGCCCACACATCTATGCATGCGGTGGCAGTGCCAGCTTCATGTTTCATGTGCCATGGGCAGGAGTGTTGCCACCTGCCCCAGGTGCCTTGGGAGGGAGGAAGGGTCCACAGCCTTTTCTTGGAGCAACCCCCGGGCCTGCCCGTGGGTGTGGGAGGCCCAGGCAAGGAGAAATAGCTGGGCCCCTCCTCTCATTTTTTTTTTTAGGCATGTGGGAGGAGGACGCAAAGGGCTCGAGGAGGAGGAGGGAGGGAGCTGAATTTTCCATGAGCAGCTGTCAAAATGTAATCTCCTGCGTTGCTCCGGCTGGCAGCTTAGGCAGGATAAATTAACGGGGATTTCGGGGAAT
>NW_008651628.1:13881-14947 GCF_000695815.1 Acanthisitta chloris
CAGGCCCGGGAGGGGCCTGGCCATGCGGGAAGCAGCTCTTCCATCCGTGGGACAGGCTCCGGGGCCCAGCACCTGCCTGAGCCGTGTTGGGATGTTCCAAGGCGCTGGGCTTAGTGCCTGCTGCTGTTTGGTACTGGCTGTCCCCTGGCATCACTGGTTCTCTGCCCACCACCTTCACCCAAAGGTCACCCAGAGAAGGGGCGAGGGAGCTCACCCTGCCTTCCTTTCCTCACTGGCTGTGGGCTCCTGTGCCTGCCGTGGAGGGGAACACCAGCAGTTGCTTTTGCAATGTCAAGTATTTGTGCCGACAGCTGGGGATGCAGGGCAGCCCCCTGCCCTGGGAGCCTTTCCACACCGGCTCCTCTTTCCTTAAACCTGGGAATTTATGCAATCACATTTTCATCTTCCCTTTTTTTTTCCCCGTCCATCTTGTGAACTGCAGAGTGTGTGAACACACTGAAGTGTGTGAGTGCTTCTGCACTTGGCTCAGCCCCCAGACCTGTCTGGCTGGAGCACACCGCGCACGTGCTGGGGCTCGAGCCCGCGCCCCTCTGTCTCCCCAATGTCCCCACGTCCTTGCCACGGGGCCGTGGCGGTGTCAGGCGTCCCAGTCCCCCAGCCAGCTGCCCAGAGAGCACCAGGGAGCGTGAGAGGTGTTCATGCCAGCTATTTATAACTGTGCTAAAGCTATCCCAGCTAGCAAAGAGGCCTGGAGATACGGCAACAGCCGCTCGCCAGAGCCTGCAACGGGGCCCTGCTCTTTGTCTGGCCCTGCTGCTTTGCTCCAGCAGCCATGGACCAGAGGGTCTCATCCATGGCCCTCTCCTTTCACATCGATTGCACATCTTGTAGGATCCCTTTGAGTGCTGCCAGAGCAAGCAGATCTGGGACAGCTGTTTAAAATAACACATTGGCACAGAAAAAGAGGGGACCAGAGGAAATGAGGTCTCCCTGCACACTGCACAGGGAACGGCACTGAACCTTTACAGATGCCTTGCTTGTCCTGACAGAGTTCACAGCCAAAATGCCTTTTCCAAAGGGAGCCCTTCACAGCCATTCCAGAGAC
>NW_008651628.1:14988-18290 GCF_000695815.1 Acanthisitta chloris
GCCCTTGCCCGCGGTGCGGGCGGCCCCCCCGCCTGCAGGCAGGGGCAGGGCAGGCAGGCTGCCAGGGGAGCGGGCACAGCGAGGCTGTCTCGCAAGGGGAGGCCAGTTGGGTCTTGCAGCAGGCAGGCTGGGAGGCTATCCGAGCCTGTGCTATAAATATACCGGGTGGGTAAACACTTGGGAGGAGGAAAAAAACAACTATTTCAGCTAATGGGCACGGCTGCCACAAGGTATAAATCGGTCAGGAGTAAAATTAGGCTGGAGAGGAGAAGGCAGGTCGGTGCTGCTGCCCATGAGGCCCTGCCTGCCAGTGCTGCCCTATCGCCCGGGGCTTGGTGCAAATAGGGCTGGACTCGCACCAGAGGCCTCATGGCTAGGCCCAGCTCGGGCAGGGATGTGTCCCTGTGGTGGCACACTGCAGGCCAGCATGACACTCCACCGGAGAGACCCCTGGGCTTGAGGGCTCCTTGTTTTAGCAGGTCCTTTTAGAGCCAGTCCCACACCATCTGTAATGCTCATCCTTGCTGCACCTTCCTGGGAAATAACCACCCCGTGGAGGGGCAGGATTGGCATCCCTGTCCTAGGCTTTCAGCAGGGGAGCTGGGAAGTAATCTGTATTTATCACCGTTGCTAATGAGCCTGTACTCAGGTGTTGAGCAGTTACCCTGGCTGCTTGCACAGAGGTCTGAGCTGCCTGCTGTTAAAGCCACCCTCTCTTTCTCCCTTCCAAGAAGCCAATGCCCTGGCCACATTCACATGGTGGCAAACAAGGATCTGATTCATCCTTAGATAATTTGTGTACATTCCTTTTCTCTTCTTTCCTGAGCAGCCTTTGCATATATATGAAGAAAGCTCTTAGGCGGCACTGCAGTCAAACCTGATCTGCTTTTAGAAGGCAGATCCTTAAATTACCCTCTCCCTCTCTGCAGGCAGGGAATTGCTGGATATTTTGGTGCAAACCCGTGGTGGCAGTGGCGGCACACGCGTGTTCAGCTTGAGCCCCACTGCCCTGCTGGGCAGTGACAAACCGTGTGGCCTCGAGCTGGCTGCAGTGGGAGGACAGGGAGTCCTGGGCAGGTGGCCTGCAGCACTAGTTGGAGTTCCTCCCTGGGAGTTTGGGGCTTAGAAACCTGGGTTTGGGGCAAGCCTCGCTCAGTGGGGCTGGGTCCTGCATGGCTTGAGCAGGTGGTGGCACTGGTGTGACACCCTGGCACCAGCCAGGCCCCATCCTGCCCAAGCAAGGTCACAGAGCAGATCTGGGTATCCCAGCCAGCTTCATCCAAGAGCCTGAGTCACCAGGCAGGGCCAAGGTCAAGCTGGGATATCAGCCTGCAGAGTGCCCCTGCTCCCGGGGCTGCTGGCTGGCATCAGAGGGGTGAGCACCCACCCCACTCCTACAGAAAGCCGGACAAAGCAGCTGTTTGGGCTTGAGGCTCTGACCTGCCAGTCCTCTGCTGCAGCCTGACAAAGAAACTCCTTCCTTGCAGCTCTTTTGCCTTAGCCATGCAGTGCTGAGCTCCAGCAGCAGGGACAGCACTATACGGGCACGGGGGTGTGCCCCTGCTCTTGCCGTGGCAGGGTGCTGCCTGCCCCAGGCTGCTGCTCGCCCTTTAAGGCCTGGCAGCAGCTGATGGCCACGTGTGTGCTGCCTTGGCACACTGTCCGTGCCCTCTGCGCGGCGGGCACGGGGACGACCAGCACGCCGGCTCAAGTGGCTGTCCCCTGTCTGGTGGCTGCCCCTGCGCCAGCAGTGCTGGTGGCCAGCACAGGATGAGTGGGTGCCCAGCAGGTGCTGCGTGGGGTGCGGGTCACCATGCAGGCGGCAGGGGAGGGGCTGCCTGCTGCTGCACCCCACCATGGCCTCGGGGATTCCCTGGGATAGAGGATGGACTCTGGCTCCCCTCGCTAAGGGCTCATTTCTGCTCTTCCTCCAGGTTTCAAGTGCCCCATTTGCTCCAAATCTGTGGCTTCTGACGAGATGGAAATGCACTTTATCATGTGTCTGAGCAAACCTCGCCTCTCCTACAACGGTAAGGGCCAGGCTGTGCGGGGGACACAGCATCCTGCTGGGGCGGCTCCGGGCAGGCTGCAGAGGCGCTTGCTGCAGGCAGCTCTGCTGGGCTTGCAAAGGGGGCTGTGCTCCAGCAGGACGGTGCAGCTCCCGGTCCTTTCTCCACTCTGCTTCCCCAGCATGGCTCAACCCTGCTGCTTTTGCTTTTGGGCTCCTTTGTAATACAGCCCCCTCCCCGGGTTGCTCTATGCCACTGGGAACCCTCCTGACCGGGCATCCTGCCTGGCGAGGGCAGGAGACGTGTACTCCTAGGCTGCTCCTCTGAAGGGTTGTTGCCTTCCTTCCCTCCTCACTCTCGGGGAGGTTTACTGGGCTGCAAATTCCTACATCTCCCACCCCTCTCCTGATCACTGGTGTGGGAGTGATCCTTACCCCCTACTCTGTGGTGATTTTTTGGAAGCCTGGGGTAGGGGCTGTGTTCACCCCAGCTGCCCCAGACCCATCTCTCCTCTGAGCCTCCTGCCAGTGTTTTCCAGTGCTGCTGCCATTCTGCCCCATCCCAGCTGTCTCTGCAGCAGTGGCCGTGGGCTCCCCTGCACCCCAGGGAGGGGAACGCCGCGGTGGTCCCTGTCTCACCACTGCCCTCTCCTCCCCTCCCAGATGACGTGCTGACCAAGGACGCCGGCGAGTGCGTGATCTGCCTGGAGGAGCTGCTGCAGGGGGACACGATAGCCAGGCTGCCTCTGCATTTATCACAAAAGGTACCCTGAGGGGACGGCCAGGCGGGTGGCAGGGGGACAGGTGGGGACACCCGAGGCTCAGCAGCAGGGTGGTGACACACTCTCCTCTCGGCAGCTGTATAGACTCATGGTTTGAAGTGAACAGATCTTGCCCGGAGCATCCTTCTGATTGACCCGCCGGGCGTGCTTGCTGACTTCTCTCTAAGGTGAGCCTGCAGTGGGCTGCTCAAACGGGATATTCTGGTACTGGGCTTAAATCCTGGGCCAGGAGGGGAGGATGGTGTGGGTTGGAGTGCGATAGGAGCCAGGGCTCCTGCTCCTCACCTGGGATGGTCTCTCTCTGCCTTTGCAGGGCACCTTGCTATACCTGCTGTACCTCCTCTCCCTGTCCCCCCGGCCCCGCCTGGAGTTTTGGGCTGACTTTAAATTCCTCGAGAAGACAAAAATAAAACCCAGAAACTTGAATCCACTTGGGACAACGGCGCATTTTTTTATTTTATTTTATTATTTTTACTTGTGGTTTTTTTTCTTTTGCTTTTGTTCTGTTTGTT
>NW_008651629.1:0-714 GCF_000695815.1 Acanthisitta chloris
GCAGCATTTCTGTCTTTTGCACAGTTGGCAATTTTCGTAATTTGTGGGAATTTAAGCACCTTTACTGTTCAGTCAGATTGGACTAGTGAGAGCCAAGGGGTAAAGTATTGCTCGGGTGTTGTGTCCTTCAAGCTGCAACAAGAAACAAAACTAAATTAAGACTTATTTGGACTGTAATGTATGCATAATGAGGAAGTATTTGTATTTTGTTTTTACCTAGCTGTCCAAGGTTATCGGTTAACTAATACAGGGTATGACTACCTTGCCCTGAAAACTCTCTCTTCCCGACGAGTCATAAATTCTGTTGGAAACCAGATGGGTGTTGGCAAAGAATCAGGTAAGTACAATAACATTTGTTAGTTGTTTTTTTAAGCAAACACATCTGTAATATTATGTTATGTATGTTGCACATGGTTTGCTAGAAACCAGGTGAGTTTTCTTCTGGATAGTCACCTCCATTGATCTGTCAAACACCAAGATTTTTGAGTCACTTGTTGAAGTGCTATGTGA
The DNA here is from genome assembly GCF_000695815.1 of Acanthisitta chloris. Taxonomy (NCBI): domain Eukaryota; kingdom Metazoa; phylum Chordata; class Aves; order Passeriformes; family Acanthisittidae; genus Acanthisitta; species Acanthisitta chloris. The sequence continues at coordinate 511 of NW_008651629.1, forward strand.
GGCTTCTGGCTCCATTTGAGTATTTCTTCACACGAGTGTCACTCTGCTGTGCCCATTTTGTCTGGTTCTTGCTTCATCCCTTGAAAAGGTACTTTGCAGGGAGATGCTGTTTGTCGCATGCTTTGTGAAGAGTTTCAAGCCATTTTAGCAAACAGATGATTTCAGCTGTTTCATCTCACTTGAAAATAAGGGAGTAAAGCAAAA
>NW_008651629.1:913-1145 GCF_000695815.1 Acanthisitta chloris
TTATGAACACCAGCATCTGCCCTAGTTTTCCCTCAAGGATAGGTTATATTTGTCCTTTGCTGTGCAGATAGCTTGGGATGTTAACCTGGATGGCCTTAAGGTGAAAGATGTTTCTCTGAAAAGATGAACTCTGAAAGGTGTTTCAGATCACATCAGAATTTCTTCTAGGGGAGTACCATGAACTTTTTAACAGTAGTTCCTTTGTTGCAGATCTCTGATACACCCCATGTAT
>NW_008651630.1:0-229 GCF_000695815.1 Acanthisitta chloris
TAGGGAAAAGCTCCACATTGTCAAGAAAACTCCTTGGAAAACCCAAGAAAATCCTTTGCAAACCCCCCCAAAACATGGAAAAAAACCTCTCAAAATATCGGGAAGACCCAGGAAATCCTTGGAAATCCTGGGAAAACCCAAGAAATCCTTGGAAACCCCCCCCCAAAATGTCGGGAAAGCTCCCAAAATTCATTTATGAAAACCCTGTAAATCTTGGGAACACTCCAAG
>NW_008651631.1:0-764 GCF_000695815.1 Acanthisitta chloris
GAACTCAAACCCTTACCAAATGGGGATTGAAACCCCTGCAAATGGGAACTCAAATCCCACCCAAATGGGGACTGAAAGCCCTGCAAATGGGAACTCAAACCCTTACCAAATGGAGATTGAAACCCCTGCAAATGGGGACTCAAACCCCTACCAAATGGGGACTGAAACCCCTGCAAATGGGGACTCAAAGCCCGTACCAAGTGTACCAACTCAGGAATTTCACATGTGCTCAAACCCCTACCAAATGGGGACTGAAACCCCTGCAAATGGGGACTCAAAGCCCGTACCAAGTGTACCAACTCAGGAATTTCACCTGTGGTACAGTGCCCTGTGTGAGACATATCTCCACGGCTTATGGGAACCCAAATGCTCAGGCCCAAACAAACCAAATTACTGAGGAACCAAAACAAAACAGAAATAAATACCTTATCTTTCAAGCAGTCAGTCCTTGTCTGTTCCCGCAGTGAGCCGGTGAAGCTAGGAGTCCCTCCAAGAACTCTCAGGGCACGCCAAGGGAGTCCCAGACTCCAGCGGATCCTGCAGCCGAGCAGAGATGTCCTGCTGCAGTTGCCAAACTGATGCCAAGAAAAGGCTGGAAAAGAACTACTCACAGACTTGTGTCTCTGAGTAGCAGGTATTTGTTTATTCAGTGCAGGGCACAAGGGGGATCGCTCCACCAAACTTGTGCAACCAGGGACAAAAACTTCACGGTTTATATACATTAAATGCTCATTCACATTCATTATTTCCAGGAATGGGAGGTT
>NW_008651632.1:0-657 GCF_000695815.1 Acanthisitta chloris
TACCTTCAGCTCAGCCCTGCTGCCCTCCAGCTCAGCCAGGTCAGCTGGAACTACCTGCACATCCTTCAGCTAGGTCAGTGCCAGCCCTGGCACCCTCTAGAGCCTCCCAGTAACCCCCAGAGCTCCCCAGCACCTCCTGGAGTCTCCCAGTACCTTCAGCTCAGCCCTGCTGGCCTCCAGCTCAGCCAGGTGAGCTAGAACCACCCCCATATCCTTCAGCTGGGTCAGTTCCAGCCCCAGCATTCCCTGGAGCCTCCCAGTACCTCCCAGAGTCCCCCAGAGCTTCCCAGTACCTTCAGCTCAGCCTTGCTGGCCTCCAGCTCGGCCAGGTCAGCCGGAACTGCCTGCACATCCTTGAGCTGCTCCTCGTACTTGCGGAGCAGCTCCTCAGCCCCCTGAGTGCTCCGGATCACCAGCCCAATCGTCTTCAGCCTGGGGGAGCAGGATGGGATCAACCCGGGGTGGGATGGGCTCAGCCAGGAGTGGCAGAGAAAAGGGGAGAGAAAAGAAGGGAAGAGGAAAAGGAGAGGAAATGGAAACAGGGAAGGGAAATGGGAAATGAACAGGCTAAGGAAGAGGGGGAAGAGGGAAGGAAAATGGGAAGGAAAACGGGAAGGGAAGGAAAATAATGGGAAATGGGAAGGGAAATGGGAAGGG
>NW_008651633.1:0-1944 GCF_000695815.1 Acanthisitta chloris
TGTGTCTCCCGAGAAAATTCCCTTTGTCTCCCTCTTTCTCTGTGGCTCACTCCCAGAGCCGTTTTCTCCTCCCACCTCCAGTTCAAACCGCACAAAAGTCGAGCCCGTTCCGCACTTTTGTTGTTTTTTTTTTTTTTTTTTCCCCTCGCTGGAAATTCAGACGGATTCTCATTAACACTTTCTAACGACCCGACAAGGACTGAGCTTTGCTCTCTCCCTTTCAGCCCCATCCCGAGCGGTGAGGGGAGGTTTAGCTTCAGGCCACACCAGACCCGGTGGCTTTTTGCTCCTCGATCCCCACCGAGCGAGGAGACAGAGGATCTGCCCCCCTCGCTGCTCCTCGGATGCTGTGCATCCATCCACCTCCACAGGGTGGGTGGGGGAGCTGCAATCATCAGACTTCCTCAATGGAAAAGGCTTCCTTGGACTATTTTTAAATGCTGGAAGCGTTGGAGCATGTTTGGAGCTACACAAAGAGCCCAATCACCTGGGGTTAGTGGGGCCTCTTGTTATTTGACTTCACCTTGCCAAGAAAGAGCAATTCCTTTTAAGCTCCTCTCTCCCATCATCTCGTTCCTGGGGATAACAGGCTGGTTGGAGCAGGATGGGAGATGCTGCATCCAAGGGTGTCTCTGGGTGCAGGTGACAATGGATGCTACTACTGAGAGGAGACCAAAAATACTCCTAGAGGGAAGGTCCCTGCTGGGAGTGGACACAGCAGAAAGAAAAAAACGACCCCACCCCTTCTCCCCATGCCTGCACACAAAGAACCAGCACCACATCTCCCTGACCACAACATCTGGCCCGAAATGTGCCCTGGCTCCACCAGCAGCAGCTCAGTTTGGTTGTGGGAAGAAGCAGAAAAGTTGGATGTGAATCTTGAGGCAGCTGATCCACACCTGACTTGTAGGGAAGAACCTGGACATCGTGGTGGCTGAGGATTTCTGCCCCTTCCTAAGTTCACACAACCAAAGCACAACACTCTCTGCTCCTCCCAGAATCTCTCCCACCTCAACCCACACCCTTAGCTTGCAAGAACCTTCTCCTCCACCACTCCCTTAGTGTCCCACCATCTCCTCAAAACCCACCTGGCAAATCTCCCCAAGTGCTTCATCTTTCAAATTCAGCCCTGAGATCCCACACAGTCCTGGACAGGCTGTTGCAGGGAAGACATCCAGAACAAGGAGAAATACAAGAGCCACCGAGAATCTCGATGTGCCACGCAGGCCTAGAGTGGCTCCAGACCCAGGGAGCACCATGGCACGTGCCAGGAGGTTCAGCCACCCAACTCAGTGCCTAGGGAAGAGGGGATGACCTACAGGAGCTGTGGCACAGGCAGAGAGAGACCCTCCTGCCCCTCACCCTTGCAGAGACAGAAGGGTCACGGCTCTATCTCCAGCCAGGCAAGGGATGTGACTGCCAAGCACAGCCAGGAGCAGCGTGGAACAGCTCAGAGGCACCACTCAAAGTGATCGTGGTGACTTCATCCCCTCACCTTTCCTCTTCCAGCTCCCTCTCCCCCTGTCTGTGACACATCCCAGCTCTCCACCACAGACCTGGGGGGGCTCTCAGTGCCTGTCCAGCCAAACTCCCCTTTCCCACCTCTCCCCCCACGATGCCAGGGAGTGCCCCATCCCGCCTGGCAGTGCTGCTGGAGCCTCAGAGCTGGAATTTTGCTGGCAGAGCAGCCCCAGGGCACGTTCACAGCTCCTGGGGAAAGCTCAGGTTGAGCTCCTGCAGCATCTCTCGCTCCAAGTGGAGCCATCTCCTCCTTGCCAAGCCACCCTTATGGACATCCCAGCAAAAAAAAAATAAAAAAGAGATGGGGTTTGAGGCTTATGTACACTCTAAGTGTCTTTATACTCGTCCGGCCAAGCGAGGGGTGACCTGGTGGTGGAATTGCCATGGTCAAGTGGGTGCACCTCTGTGCCCAGGTCCAGGCCT
>NW_008651633.1:2306-2986 GCF_000695815.1 Acanthisitta chloris
GAGCTCTGCACCCACCTCCAGCCCCTCCTCATCCAACCTTCCACACAAAAACAAGACACAGGAGACACTGGAAACATTCCTACAGGCCTTTAGAAACTAGTGTGGGCCACGGTGTCTGCTGGAGGAAAAAGCCACGACTACAGGGATTCTCCTGAAGGAATTGTGGCTTCTCCCAGTGCAGAATCCATCCCACTCATCCCCAGACTGGGCACAGCCCCCACGGCTGGAGAACAACCACATCCTCATGGGCTCCACCGACATTCCCCAGCTTGCCAGAGGTGGGAAAACCCTCAGACAGGCTGCAAATGGTGGAAAAAAAAAAAAAAAAAAAAAAAAAAAATAATTCAAAGTCTCCCCCTTCCCCTCCCTCCCTCGAGCCACAACAGGCAGGCGAGCAGAGCGAACACACCCCCTGCTCAGCAGTCTGAGAGCCCCGGCACGTTCCGCCTGCCCGATCCTCTCTCCTTCCCAACTTTATGAAACAAAGGGGACCTGATTCTCCACGGCCTCCCCCCCAGCAGCCGCTGCTCAGCCCCCCCAGCGCTGGGAAAGCATCCCGGGCAGGAGCAGGAGCAGCTCGGGGGAATCTCCTTGGCCAGACCTTCACCCTGCTCCCCCCAACTCCCTCCCGACGGGGCCCCATCAAGCGTGGGGGAAGATTCTCCTCTGAGTTTTGGGGG
>NW_008651634.1:0-10648 GCF_000695815.1 Acanthisitta chloris
GGTTCCTTACAGAGCGAGCCGAACGCTGTAGGGGGTGTGGAAATTGTGCTGGCTCGGTCCCAGCCCAAATGTCTCACGGAATCGTGTGCCTGAAGGCGAACGAAGTTCGTCCTGGCTGCCGCTCCCGTCGGTGTCTTGGGTGAAAATACCGGTGTGCTGTGCTTGTGTCAGTGACCGACTGGGGGGGCAACCGAAAAGGGCAAACTGGTGTGTTTAGGATCAGAGTTTTTCAGGATTCTATCCTAACTTCAGCAAACACAGGAAAATCGAAGCTAAAGCAACAGCAGCTAAATGTAATTTTGTTTTGTTTTGGGTTTTTTTTGGAAGGGGGCTTTATAATGTACTTTGACACTTTTCTGTGCTCTGCAGCATGTGTTGTTATTTGTGCATCCAGCTGAATCCGATGGGATGCGGCAGCCTGTCCCTGGAGTGGGATGACGCTGGTTGTCACCTGCTCCTGTTTGGTCTTGGAGCAGAGGGCAGAACTGCAGTTTGTCATGTGCAGCCTGTTGGAAGCATTGCTGCACCGGGTGCTTTCCAAGCATCTACTGGCCTGTTTTTGTCATCACTGTGTGTGTGTGTGTGTGTTGAAGAGAGCTTGTGTTGGTAGGCAGGACTGGAGGGAGATGTGTGGAGCCATTCCACAGTTTGAGGTGCACAGAACTGGTGCCGATGTTGCCCTTTCACTCCGAGTGGATGTTCCTGAAATGAAGTCTTGTTTGGTTTGTTTGGGGTGATTTTGGTTTAATCTCATCTTGCTTAAATGTTGCGAAAGTTTCAGGACCTAAATACTCTTGTTACTGTGTTCTCAGTGTGCTAACTCCCTGCTTTATTAATTGTTCAATTGAAAGGGAGTTTTGTGTTGTTTTTCTCACCTTGCCAGCTTGCTTTGAGTGTTTGTGTACCATGCTGGTGTTTTAATCACCTAAGTCTACCTGCCTTATGCTCTGGGGTTTTGGTTTTCTGCAGGCTGTTCTTTAATATGCCTTGATGTGTGTCTCTTTCTGATCCAGGTTTTAACTGGCAGAGTGACTCTGTGATACCTTATCAATCAGACTTTCTCAGTGCATGATTTTGATGGATGTGAATTAGAGTCACCTGTCTTTATGGTTTAAGGATGTTGCCTCCAACGGTAGAGTTTGGAATATTTATATATGCAGTACCACTATGCATCTGAAACCCATTAAGTTTAATTGCATTTAGTTGGCTTCATGAAGATTTTATTCATGATCGTCATACTTACGTTGCAGTAGCCTTCAGTTTGGTGCTCCCTGAGTGGTCAGTGTTTGGCACAGTTTGCAACTTTCTTTTGCTTGAGGCACAGAAGTTCTCTCCCCACTCAAAGTGGATTTGTGTTTGCAATCTGCTTGTGACAGCTGTGGTGGAAGTTGATATACCAAGACCAGGGTACCCTAGGCTGGTATTATAATTATTTCTTATAGATGAGAGGTAAGTACGTTCTGATTAGGTTGTGGACAGTGTAGGGGAAATGAAGTACTTTTCTCCTCTGTGGATTGTTGCCTGTTTCATTTTGAGGCAAGGTCTGCCCAAGGTGCCCTCAAGAGGAACATGAAAGTAGCCCAAAAATAGCAATGAAAGCTGGTCACTTTTGAAAGAAGTAGTAATATATTTCTGAGGGGTTCATTGCAGGTGAACTTTGTGGTTGATGAAACAATTTTGTGAAGCTGAAATCAGTCATGTGATGATGGTGCTCATCAGTGGTGGGATTTCAGCGGAGTAGGTCCAAGCACTGTACATACTCTGGCAGCTTCAAACTGTAAATTGTGGGTTTCCCCCCTTAGCAGGGAGAGCCGTGCCTGGAGGTGTTTCTGCTGTTAGCAGGTAGGGATTATTGCCTTAATATGGTGACAGTCTTGTTATGTTGACAGTCTTGCTAAATGCTGACTTTTTTGTAACCTGCTTTCCTGGCAAAGCATTGAGGAGTTGAAAGCAGAGCAGACTGGAATCTACTTCCTTACTCTGTTTTAGCTGAACTGAGCTGCAACACGGAGTGTTTGAAATATTTGTTTTGTTTTAAAAAAAATAAGTTATATATTTGGAAAAAAAAAATTTGACATAAGGGCTTGTGGTGTGGACTGAACTACGGAGACTGGAAGGCAAGGAGGATGTGGGTCAGATGGAGATAACCTTTGTTGCTGTGCATCCTGCTCTTATGTTGATACCTGGAAAGGCACGTGCCAGAGCAGTGCTAGTACAGATTTTTGACTAGAGCCAATATTTTACAATTACCTGCACTCCCAATGAAGTTCAGTTTTCAGAAAGACCTTGGAGCAGATGATAATGGATTCATCACAAGAAAGGCAATGGATAACTTGTTCATATCATTAGCTCTCAATCAAATTCTCACAGACAGCAATAACGTGTATTTCCTAACTAGCATCAGTGCAAATTTGTTGTAGGAGAGGTGTTACCTGAACTGCTTAATTCTCAATGTATCCCTTTACTTAGATTGTTATGCAAGTCATTTCTGTCTTTTGTGTTTCTGTATTTCAGTTTTGCAAAGAATCTAATTCTGTAGGATGGTCAGCAAAGTGTAAGAGAAGTTATGGTTTTTTTGGTTGTGAAATCTGCTCCATTTCCGGAAATACTTCAGGAGTTAAATGAGGTAGTTGCTTAATTTCCTTTGTTCTGCATTTATTCTTCTCTCATTTAGGAAGACTTTTCTGCCTTTTGGTATGAAGTTGCCATTCTAATCATCCCTAGTCCCAGAACCCTCTGTAATTTTTGCCATTCTTTTGGCATTTGGGTTACAAGTACTGAACAGGGTTTTCTGACAGAGACAGTATTATGATGTTTGTCCTCATCCTAATACCTTTGGTTTTGGTAGTAACTGCAGATAGTTTGGAAGTGTTTTCTGTGGTGATCATAGGTCTATTACTGTTGTTCATGCAATTAATTTATATCACAGCATATCTTGGAAAAACCCCCACATTGCTTTGGTTTAAGAAGGGTTGAACTTCATTTGCCATCTCACAGGTCATTCATGCAGTGTGGGTGGACCCTTCCAAAGATTTTCAGCACTTTACTGAAAGAAAGGCCCTTCTTTTTCTTTCTCCTTTACTGAAATTCAAACAGATGTGATAATTAGCAAGATTATGGTCCTGCAAAGTTATCTGCTGCCTTATTTCAGTTCTTTTTGAGCATTTTTATGTCTTTAGCCAGATAACAAATGAAGGCACAGAACTCGGTGGGGTGTGCTTTGCTTGAAGTCTCATTTTTAAAGGAGAAAAACTTGATTTTTCTGCTCCCCAGTCCTTTGACAGGGGAGTTAGTTTTGGTGAGGGAAGTCATGTATCCACCAGCTCCACTACTTCATGCTGAAACTTTCAAATTCTGTGGGTATCTTTGGGAAACACCTGGTGACTCTTACTGCTTTCTGCTGCCATCCGTGTTCTGGAGTGTCTGGTTGCTGATAGAGCTTCTGTGTGTTGCTAGAAGAGAACGTGTTCAAGTCAGAGGAATTTCTGTTTTGCACTGTCCAATGCACAAATCTCTTGTGCATGCTCCTGCTTCTTTCTCCTAGGGTGATCCAGTAGGGCATCAATTCTTTCACAGTTTGCTGCTTCTGAAATACGGGAACTGCCTTTTAGTTGTGTGCTTTTTGATAGACATTTTAGTCTCCCTTTTTTCATGAGTGACATGACAGCTTTTGAAACTTCTTTTGACTTTGTTAGGATTAAATGTCTGTTTTGAAAGCTCTCAATTCAGCTTTAATTGGCTTTTGGAGCTTGTCAGATAGACGGAGAAAAGGGTGCATGTTTTGCCATCCCGTTTTTACTGCACTGGACAAGTGTCACCGGGATTAGTTTCTAGGACTGTGGTTTCCTTAACCAGTAGTCTGTGCCTTGCATGGAGATTTTTGTCTTAGTTTCGCATCTTTTTGTTTAACATCAACTTTATCAAAGCATTGCTTTCTAAATCAAGTTGTGGTATCACACTTTCTACCAGAATGTAGAAGCTAATTAATTTTAGCTAGGGGAGTTGTGAGGGTTTGGGAGAGGCTGGGGCTGGAAGCAAGAGAGTTGGGGAGTCACTTGGATGCATTTTCCTGAAGAGCAGAGCTAATCAGGCTCAGGAGGTTTGTTTGTACCCTGAGACCAGTTATCCCACGAAGTAATAACTTGTTTAGAAATAATTTTTTTTTTTGACAATTCACGTAGGAAGTGGTCAAAATCAGAAGTCCTTTTGCTACTGTCTTAGACTTTGCTTTTTTGGCTTAGTTTTTGTTGCAGCGTTGTATGGTTTATATTATCATTTCCCATTTGAATGGCAAATACAAGCTTGTCAAGAGATTTACCTCCTTGGAATTTGTCTGTACTGGTTCAGATACTCAGACCTCTCCTTCTTATGAATCTACTGTTGTGGCATATATTAGGGGCAGTTTTAGATACTGTCCTTTCCTCCTCCTTGTCTTCTTCCCCCTTCTCAGACACACACCATGCATATCTTTTGCTTGGCTGTTGTTTCCCAAATAGACCTCATCTGAGTGCTGCCTCACTCCCTTGCTTTTTACTTCTCTATTTCAGAATAATAAGATCTTAACAATTCTGAAGTATTTTGGTTAATGAATTTTTGCATAATGGAGTAACAACAAAACTTGACTTTTGTTAGGTTTTATTTTTTGTTGGTGGCAGATTTTTGTATAGCATTTTTATCTGATATCCTACTGCTGTTAGAGACAGTAGTAATTATTTCCTGTTTCATTAGGTAGTGCTTCTCCAGCTTGACCTAGCAGTTGGAATTTTTTTAATTCCTCCTCAGATGGCAGTCTAGATCTCTGGAAGAGTATCTGTCTTTTAGCTGCTGATAGAGTTAGGGTCCCTCTATCGTTTTCAAGGACAGACATTGTATAAATGCTGTACACGTTTAGCAAAGTGCCTGCGTGTAGATGCAGGTATTGTGGGCTAATCTTTGCCTCAAGAAAACCTGTATAATGCATTCCCATTGACATGGTGAAATCAGCATTTGAAGGAAGTGGTTGGAGTATCCTGCTTATGGAAACATGAATGGGAGGAAAACCTCTTGGCTTTTTCTGTAAACCTCAGCATCACGAAGTCTGGAAGTTAGAGCACTTACAGTGCAGGTGGAAACAAAAAAATGAATGTGGATTTTCTTGTGTGAGCCTCTTTAAAGTGTTGGTTGCATTTTACCAGCTCGAAAGTACTTTTTTTGAAAGAGTTCTTCACCCACCTACTTCTTATTGATTCTCCAGTCTCAAAACCCATGAGCAACTGGCAACTTCAGTGTAATTTTGCTAAATAAAAGCCTAAGGCACTGTCTTCCACATCCTGAGGTGCTGTCTGGTATGTACACAAGCACCCCCAAATTCAGCTCCAACAGTGGTTGAAAGGTAGATGTACTTCAGTCGTTCTCGGTCTCTCATTCATGTGAGCTTAGATGAGGAATTGTTTCACAACTGATAATTTAAAAGGTATTTGAGATCTAGTAAAACCTGTTGGGGGTACCTTGTACTCATCCTCAGCCTTTTCAAGGAACCCTTGTGTCACTACAATCAGAATAATCTCAGATTATAATATACTGAGATTAACAAAGGCAATTCATATTCCTATTTTTGACAACACCTTCAATGTTGATAACCCAAATGGAACCGGATGCAAAGCTACAGTTTACTCAGATTGTTGACTTGGAGTCATGTTTTCTTAATCTGTGCCCTTAAGCAGTGGGTAGCCTGCAGTTGCTGAAGGCATTGGTCACCTGCATTAAATCTGGTTTAGTTCTTCCTTTCTGACTTTCATAAACTCAGGCAGATACTGATCCAGAGAATGGCCAGGTGGCCAGAGAGGCCCACTGCTGCTGGTGCTGAAGAAAGGAAGAAGTGCGTAAGCTGAAAAGAGACAATGTTTGTGCTTTCCTGCCCACAATTTGAACAGTTCTTTTGGAAAAATGATATTGAAGGCAAAATCCCTTTGCATTGGGAGCAGCTGAATCAGCCCTGAGGTGCTGAGAGTGAAGGTTTGGCAAGGCTGTGACTGCTTGGACTGTGTTTCTTTGGCTGGCATTTTACATGTCCTGCTTCTGATGTATCCATACATTTGTCTCTCTGTTAGTGACAGCTTTTTCGGGGCATCACTGCCATGTAAGATTTTGTGATGAGTATCCTCATATGTTTTAATCAAATGCCCACCTGCTGTCTTGCTTTTGTTGCCATAGCACTTGCACAGCATAGTGACCTATGGACCCATAGTCAGAGAAATAAATTTCTGACAGTTAGACACAGTGTTGTTAAAAATAAATAAAAAAATTCTGAGGCCTGTGAAAATATGTCTTGGCTTATGCATTGCAGCTGTGTACCGGATGTGTAACTTCGGGATCTCCTCACTTGTATCCCCTACGGTTGTATCTCATTGATTATCTTATTCCTACAAGTTGGCCTAAAGCAAGGCTGTAGGTATTAACAAGACTCCCTCATGATCACAGGTCTTTGTTAAAGTTTCAGTAATTTTTCTTGTTTATCTTGGAAGTTAAAAAATGCTGATGTTTGATTCATGAATATTTTTTCATCTGTGTTTGTTTCTTGCTGTGAGGAGAATGTGTTGAGAAAAGAAATAAGGAATAAAAATTCTAGCTCATGCTTTAGTGGTGCCACTTCTCTTGTGTTGCCTTTATTCTCTAGTACAGATAAAAAGAACTCCTGGTTTTGCTTGCCTTAATATCTTTGCATCTTTTTTCCACCAGTGCTAAATGGAGACATTGCTGCCATTGGTGGGTTGGGCAAATAATGACTTACAGGGAAGGCTGCCAGAGAAAAAGTCTTTTTAGCTGTTGGGGTTTTCTTTTCCCCCCCAGTCAATCAGGTTTGGATTACTTGACTTTTATAGGGGTCCCTCTGGTATCAGGATCTATCCCTAGCCCTCTGCCTGCAAATTATTTGCTAATGCCAATACTCCTAGTGTTACAGCAGTGTTGCCACCCCAAAGAGTAGTGAGAAGTTTGAGATCAGCTCTGCTGGGAAGGAGCTGGGTAGATCTCTAAACACAGGAATACCTGCTGCATTTATTTACAGACTTTATTGCTGGTTACACTTTATAGCATATATCTATATATATCTATACATACATATATATACACATATGTATATAGGGTTTTTTTCCCCCACTGTGGTTCCACAACAAGCTCTTGAGTTGCCAGGTAATGAATCAATACCGTATAGGTATTTGATAAGGCTCATGGCCAGTCACTAAAAGGTGCAAGTTCTCAACTCCTGAAATTATTTAAATGAGGCAATTAGCAGCTTAAAAGGTGGGCCCCTAACTCTATCTGTAAGGTCTGTAATTCTGGCTTTTGCAAAGGCAGGACTGGTATCACCAGCGTAGGGGGTAGGTTGTGTTCAGTGGTGGTCCAGTGCAGTGAAACTACGGGTACCTAACTTCCCTTAGGGAGGGGAGAAGCTTTAGCTGGGCATCCTTCAGGAGCTGCTGTGTGAGTGCTGGGGCACAGCTTTGTTGCCTTGCCCCCATAGCTGTGTGGCAGGGGCACAGAAATATCCTCAAAGCACTGGGCAAATGGTTTATCAGTTTTCAATTAGAAGTCAAATGCAACACTCGTAGAAGAGAAATCCTTATTATAAAAATTTCTGTTGCTTTGTAAAGGACTAAAAAAATTTACCTTCCTTGGCTGCTCAGAACAAATGGAGGCTTTAGCAGGACAGAGCCCCATACAAAATGGTTGCATTGCTCTCGTGGGAGTCTTTGAAGCAGTGACACATGCTGAGGGTACAGCCCTTGATGCCCCCTGGGGCCTGCTTGTCTACTGTGAGACCCACCTGTGTTATACCTACTCTGCTGTGGGTCCCAGTGATTGGTTTGGTTTTGGATTTTAATATGGAAGCACAGCATGGTCGAGGACTTGCATAATTTAGGAGTGTTGTGTGGCAGCATAAGTTTGCTGAGCAGACTTAAAGCTTCAGCTCTCAGTACGGGTTACCCGTCTAGTGTTCTCCAACAAATGGTTTCACTGTTTTAAACCATTGTGTGTCTCAGTTGTTCTTTGACTACATGTTGTCAGAGAACATTCAGTTGAGAATGCGGAGCTGGTTGCTGCATTCTGCTCTCTAAATGTTCCTTTTTTTTTTTTTTAATAGGCTCGAAATGTCAACACGGGTGAGCTAGCAGCAATTAAAGTAATAAAACTAGAACCAGGTAAGTGTTTCTCAACTGAAGTAGGCCACAAACTAAATATTTTCATATTTAAGATAACAGTAATAGAAAATCAATGATGTCCATTTATTGAAAGAAGGGATAATTGTTGCCTTTTAGTGTAGGAAAAACTACACTGTTCTAAGAAATAGCAAGCATGACAAGCAAGATGCGAGAGGAAAAATGTAATTGGAGAACAGTTAAATGAAATCTGATTAAAATTTCAGTGAGAGTTGAGGGGTTTGTTTCTGTCTTAAGTACTATGTTTTCAATCCATGTGATATAAAAATCTCTACAGAACAAATGAAATGAGGAAAATAGCAAGGCAGAAAAGAACTCACCTGGAAAAAGAGGAGAGGAAGAAATAAAAAGAAGGGTAACTCTGGGAGTTCCTGAAAGTCTCTTTGAGACTCTGATTAGGACCTCACTGTCTGCTAGATTTATGCTTGAACTGTGCTTCTGTTGCCATTTCGCAAAGTACACATGCCCCACAGATCAATTCTCAGCCTGCAAGTGCTGTTCTGTTAATGTTGTTGAATTAATTCTTGTTGAACCAGAGGGACAGCAGTCATCCAGACTTTTTGTTTAACTTGTAACTGCTGGTGTTCCATTTCCAGATTTAATGTTGGGGGGTGTGTGTAAACTTTTAATTACCTGGTTTGATTCTTAAGGTCTATGTGAGCAAGAGGGGAAAGAAGGTGCTAGTTTTTTCTGGGTTTTTTTTCCTTACAGTTCTGGAAGTGATTAGAAATATTGTGTTTACACAATTGCATGCACATTTAAAAATTCAAGGCAGGACAGTATGTTTCTAGGTGGTTCAGAAAGTGTGTGTTCATCACACTATTCACACTGAAAGTGTGTCTCAGATGCTTGTCTAGTTCTACTTTTCTATTTTTTTGTGTCAGTTCCCATTACTGGAGTCCTTGGCTATGCGTGACATGGGTTACCAGTCCAGCTAGGCCAAACACGAGAATCATGCTGCATGCATTCCCTGAGCTGTGGGCAGAGCCCAGGGGTGTTCTGCAGCTGTGGTGGTGGGGTGAGCAACTGGCATCTTGCAGCTAAATGTTTTTGACAGCCTTTGGACACTTCAGTGGTGCACAGAGAAGGTGCTTTAGCTGCCTTCTGCTCAGTGAGCTCAGTTTCTCTCTGTAGTTGTCACTTCCAGTTGTGGTGGAGGCTCAGCTCACAGCCTCAGACAGGCAGTGACCGCATTCCAGAGCCATGGCACTGATTTTCTATGCAAGTTTTGCTGCCTGAGGGAGAATGTGAAGACTCAGGGTTAATAATGTTTAGGCAGTTGCTCTAAAGCTTTATGCTACTTTCATTTTGAATGCAATGAAAACAATGGTCAGATACTGGAGGAATTGCATCCTTTCACAGAGATACCTGTCAGCACGTGAAAATAACTTGTCTGTTCTTTTGTGTCTGTGTGTTTAAAAAGTCTGGACAGGATACAGCAACCTGTCAGAAATGCATCACAGATAGATGTTACCTTAGAGCTTATGGTTTGAAATTTGCTATCACTTAAATAAAGTACATGGTAATATATTTTTGGTTATAAAGAACCAAATGGATAGGTCATCATTATGTTCATGTACCAGGAGAAGCTTAAAACATATTTTCTTAGGTAAGAGCTTGTCCAGTTTGGTTAGAATTTGTGTTATTTTTGAAATTTATTAACAGTCATAGTTGAGAATTGATATTTGGATTTCAGTGATGCATATGAGATCAGTGTTTATATTCAACTTCTTAGACAATCACTTTGACTTCCAGTTTAAATTGTGCTCAAATGTACTGCAGCAGTGTGCTAAAAGGAGAATTGAGACTGACTTTGAATTTTCCTGTTTCTTCAACTTGTTTGAAGAGTCTCTTAAGTTATTCATGAAGTTAAATGGCTATTTTAGGCCTTCAGGCTTGTTTCACCTATGAAGGCCTTGAGGTTAGTAAAAATGGTTTTTTTTTTTGTGAACTATGTGTGTCTGTTAACTAAAGAAATTGCAGAAGAACTTCTGTGGAAAAAACATACCTTGCTTTGCCCTTACGGCTTAAGGAATTTCACAGGAGTCCCAGTGTAAAAGGCTGAACTACAAATAACTCTTGACATGTATTTCTTCAAAAATATAAACATTAAAAAGGCTGGGAAATATCTGTTACCATCATTCTCTTACTTTAATGTATTTCTTGCCTTCCCTCTTTAAGTTGCCTACAAAGCAACACTCCCAGGGAAAAAAATGGGTTAAAGTTGGGGTTTCAGTTCCATACATGATTTTCTCAGTCTACACGCTTGATAAGAACCTTTTATAGAAAGACCAGGACAACTACAGTAGCAAAGAGTGAGTCGTAGGTAAATGCAATGCCTGCGTCAGTATTTTGTCTCAGTGTAAGTTACACATGGTCCATAAAATGACATTCTTGCAGAATCTGTGGAAAAGTTGCAGCAGCCTACTAGGGACTCCCTCCCTCCCTCC
>NW_008651635.1:0-361 GCF_000695815.1 Acanthisitta chloris
GTGGTGCTGACCCTGTGGCTCGTTGCAGGTGTGTTACATGGTATGTGAAACACCTTCGTGCAGTCTAATGGTTGTGACTCGGTTGAGTTCAGAGTGAGCTAAATGTCTTGGCTTGACTCCTGGTTTTTCACACAGAGGGTGTGTGGGCACTGGAGCAGCTCCCCAGGGCAGTGGTGATGGCACTAAGCCTGGCAGCTCAAGGAGTGTTTGGACATAGAATCAATCAGGTTGGAAAAGACCTCCAGGATCATCAAGTCCAACCCTACCGTGATGATTAGACCAGGGCAGTAAGTGCTACATCCAGTCTTGTCTTGAAAACCTCCAGGGATGGTGAATCCACCAACTCCCTATGGTGATTTCC
>NW_008651635.1:431-2387 GCF_000695815.1 Acanthisitta chloris
CGGGTGGGTGTCATCGTCCCCCTTCACTGGGGTGTTGGGTGCTGTCTCTATGGCTCATTGCAGGTGTGTGGAACATTATCGGGTGGGTGTCATCGTGCCCCTTCGCTGGGGTGTTGGGTGCTGGTGGTGCTGACCCTGTGGCTCGTTGCAGGTGTGTTACATGGTATGTGAAACACCTTCGTGCAGTCTAATGGTTGTGACTCGGTTGAGTTCAGAGTGAGCTAAATGTCTTGGCTTGACTCCTGGTTTTTCACACAGAGGGTGTGTGGGCACTGGAGCAGCTCCCCAGGGCAGTGGTGATGGCACTAAGCCTGGCAGCTCAAGGAGTGTTTGGACATAGAATCAATCAGGTTGGAAAAGACCTCCAAGATCATCAAGTCCAACCCTACCGTGATGATTAGACCAGGGCAGTAAGTGCTACATCCAGTCTTGTCTTGAAAACCTCCAGGGATGGTGAATCCACCACCTCCCTATGGTGATTCACCATTGACATGGTGGGATTGCCTTGTGCAGGGTCAGGAGTTGGACTTGATGGTCCTTGTGGGTCTCAGGGTGTTCCATGATTCTGTCTTCTAGCTCAAGTCTTCCAGTGTTCCCTGAAACCTGTGGAGATTTGGGATTTGTGGAGATTCACTGGATCTGAGTTGTGAGCAGGACAGGCTGAGTATGATGCTGCAGTTGTGCTCTTATGATAGGCTGATGTCAGAGCATCTTCCTCACTCATTTTGTTGATGTCAGAGGCTCTCCTCACTCAGCATGACCTCATGCACATTTAACTGCTGCTTACTTCCCCTTGGGCACAGGAGTGACTGGGAAAGCTGCCCAAGAGGAGCAGGTTCAGGGAGAAGTTGTTTTCATTTAAAGGGTGTCACAAACCCACTGCTTTTCTGCTGCACAGTATGTGAAAAGTGTAAATGCTGCATGTGCCCAGGTAAGGCAGTGAAGGTTCTCAGTGAGCAGGTGATGTGCAGAGGTGATGCTGCAGGGTCAGATCTACCTTGGCCATGTGTGGTTTTGACCATGGATTGCAGAGTTGATGGTTCTGTAAATTTGGAATGAATATCACAGAATGGTTTGAGTTGGAAAGGACCTTAAAGCTCATCTTGTTCCTCCCCCTGCCATGGGCAGGGACACCTTCCACTAGACCAGGTTGCTCCAAGCCCCATCCAGCCTGGCCTTGGACACTTCCAGGGATCCACAGTTTCAGTATGGTAGCAGAGAAGGGAAAGCATCACAAAAAAATGCCTGGCAGCTGAGTTTGTATTGTTTGAGCTACTTCAGAGGAGAGATGAGATCTGTTTACACCACAGCTGCTCTTTCCCCTTTCCTGTGGGTAAGAATAATCATTCAGCAGATTCTGGTTTTTCCCCCCACTTCTGTGAAAAGTGGCCAACCCAAGTCTCCAGAGAACTTGTACAACCACTTCTTAATCCATCACATTTCCTATTACACAGCTGTGAAAAGCAGATCCTCTCTCTGTCTGTCACCATGGAGCCTTGCAAAGCCCAGGTCAAGGGAAAAGCAGAACCTCAGCACTGGGATTTGTTCCCAGACAACAGCAAAAGCATCAGGATGGTTTGGGATACGTGATTAATGGCTCATGTATCCTGGGAATTCCTTGATGGATTGTGCCAGGGCTGTATGTGGAAGCATGTGTGTAAAGAATCTGTATTTATCCAGGCTGATATCCACAGAAATTTGAGTAGGTCAGAGACCTGCAGAGCATGTGGTTGCTGTACTCCTGAGCAGAGGCCTGGCCACTTGTTAGAACAATTCTGTGAAACACACTCAGAAGTGGGTACTGAAGTACTTACAAGTGGTAGATACTGTGTAAAGTTACAGAAATTATTGGTGATTGTTGATTGTGTTTGTTTTCCTCCCTCTCTCCAGGTGTTTCCCAGCCAAGATCCACTGGACAGAGCAGATTTCAATGCTGTGGAGTACATTAATGCACTC
>NW_008651635.1:2410-8349 GCF_000695815.1 Acanthisitta chloris
GCTCACAGTACAGCCCTCTCAGTGCTTTGCTTTCACCCTTTTTACTATCCGGTTTTACTTTCACCCTTTTACTATCAGGTTCTACTTTTACCCTGTACTATCAGACTAACCTGATAGTAAGTGACCAAAGGCATGTTCAAACCTGTACCCAAGCCTTTTCTTTTAAACAGTAGCACAAGTAGTAAGGCCATAACAATAATCATGTCTTAATTTCTCATCTCACTAAGTTCACTGTCATTATGTAGTCTCTTTCCACCCAGAGTGCTTGCTGCAGTAAAAGGCCTGCTTTGATCTGTAGGAGTAAACTAGTTTCTAAACAGAGGTTTCTCCTGCAGTAAATTTCATAACTTGCTGTGTATTACTCAGTGGATTCTCGTGGATTTCAGCCAAATCAGGCAGGTGTTGCCTGTGCAGTGTCACAGGAGATTCACCCATGTTGGACCCTGTTGTTTCTTTGGAGATTTAAAGAATGAGATTGCTGGGGGCTCATACCTGTGCTTTGCCTTCCCCTCATCAGCCCCAGAGAGAGTTTTTGGACTAATCTTGCAAAAAAAAAAAAGATGTTTCTGCAGCTGATTGGCTTGTGAAGCAACTCCAACACTTACCATGGTTAAGATCCTCTGCAGCACTGATGCTTTTGGCTTTCAGCTGTTTCTGGTTAGTTTGCTGGTGGTGCTGGCTTGGCTTGGTTCCCTTTGCCGGTAGTGAAGAGCTTTTCCCTGGGATTATCTCCCCTGCAGCCTCCCCCAGCCCATGTGCTGAGTGTTGGGCTGTGCAGGGTCTCTGCCTGGAGGCAAAGGCTCTGTGCCTCTTGCCCACTGGAGGTCACTGTCACACGGTGTTTTGGAGCAGGACAAGGCAGAGCTCAGGGTTTGGGGGTAAGGCAACATCTTTTGCTGCTCTTCATGATGTGATGCAGAAGCAGCTGAATTGTGTCTCCGTTCATCTGTAAAACAAAGCCACTGCTCTCCTCGTTGTCAAGTGTCACATGTGATAAAGTGCTTGGGATCACAACTGACATATATATAGCTGTAAAACATTCACCATTTCACTTATCTGATTTTATTTTTTCCATGTTCTAGTCTTTGGCAAACATTGATGAAGTCGTGAACAAAATCAGATTGAAAATAAGGTAAATATTTCTGAGACAACAAACTAGCCAGAAGACTCAGTTGCCAAGAGTTTATTGTTTGTGAGTCAGAATATCAATTGTAAAAACTTTCAGTATGTATATTTTAATTGTCCTTATTGGCCCTACAAGTACAAAATAAATACAAATGTGCAGTGACTACTTAAATTTTCTGTGCAGTCTGACATTACCAGCTTGAAATGATTGGGGCAGCACTTTAGCATGTGGAAAATTGAAGTGCAAATGGACAAGGGAGAACTGACAATATTGCCTAAGGGAAGAGAAATGCAACAAGTCCTGCTTAAATTAGAAAGTGGATTTTTATTTTTATAACAGGAGTTAAGATGTTTATCTTAAAAAAATTTATTTAAGATAGTGATGTCCAACAAAGAGAAGGGGAAAAATGTGAGTTTAGCATTGGTAGCATGAGGTTGTTCATTTTAAAATGGTTCTGTAGCTCTCAGGCTTCCCCAGTTGTTTGGGTGAGGCACATAAAGGCTGAGTTTGATATGATACATTCTTTTTTCCAGGAGGTTGGATGACAACATTCGAACTGTAGTGAGAGGACAGACCAGTGTGGGCCAGGATGGCAGGCAGGTATGTGCATCTTGTCTCTGGTAATGCCAGGGATTCTTATCTGGGGATGCTGAATTGAGGAATGGCTCTGGCAGGCAAAACCCACTCGTGTTGTTAGCATTGTTAGTGTTTCTGTGCCTCTGCACTAATGACTCTGAGCTGCTCACAGAACCAGCTGTTCTGACCTGCTTTCCCTTTACCCTCTGAAGGAAAGTGAATGAGAAATTGATTTCAAAATAAAAAGCAGAACCAGGAGGCCTATGCTTGTGCCACTCTGAAGCTAATCATAATAAAATGAGCAGCATTAAATAGGTACAAGTATATTTGCTACTGGGTAAGAGATCAATAAAAGGCTATTTGGCCTTTTCACTAAGTTGTTTGCTGAAGTATCCCGAGTTGCTAGTGACTGTGCTGATGACTGGCTGCCAGTTCATCTAGCACCTCCTGTTCACCTCTCAGGTTTTCCCTTGTCTTTTGCTTGACAGATGTGTTTGCTGAGAGTACAGTATTGATCAGGCTGCAGGGGTTGTGAGTGCTGAGCTTGGCCCACGTGTCAGCTGCTTTTGAGGTATCACCTGGTGTGGCTCTGTTTCCTGTGTCTATCCTGGCTTACATGAGGAACATTGAACCATCAGTCATGCTGCTTTCCTCAAGCTGTCAACATCATCTTTTTAATGCCAGGTTTAAGTCTAGTTTGCTGGGATGGGGTTGTCACTGTACAGGGCTGCCTGTCTTTTCCACTTCTTGATGCCACAGCATCTACTCCTACTTCTGACACAGAGTCTGTGACCTTGAGTGAATCATTTAACCTATGTTTGCTTGAGAAAAACATGAGAGATGCTCATCTCTCCTCGCAGAAGTAGTTTAATGCTTGCATGGTTGCCTGAGTGCTGCTGTTAAACTGGGGATGTGCTTGGGATGTGGCATCCCTGGGGGTGGTGCTGCCTGTAATTATTGTGCAGGGATGAGACAAGGAATCAAATGGGGAGGCAATTACAGAAATTGAGGAGGGAGGCAGTCGAAACTAGTGCAGTACTTGAAAGATTTGGATATGATTGGAAAGCTGCTGCTGTTGCAGCCTTTTGGGCCCATCAGAGGTGATAAATATGGAGAAGGCTACAAAAAAGTGGGATTGAGGAGAGCTGTGGGTGAGAATTGCCTGGAGTGCCTCAGGATGTGCAGGAAAGAGGAGAGATGAACAGTGCTAGGGCCTGAGGTGCCCATGAGATAGCAGGAGTGTCTCTGTGCTGTGGAGATTGTTGAGTTTTGTTTAGAGCTTTGTCCTATGTCTGTGCTTTCTCACTCTTTAATCCCTTTGAAGTTCTCCAAAGCATGTGCAGATGGACCTGGACAGTCTGCTCTGAAGCAGATCTGTCTGTGCTGCTCTTCACTTAGTTTGGTTGTAAAGGAACCAGTGAAACTCCTGACCCAGTCAAAACCTTCAACTGTGTACACATGTGTCTGTGCAGGGCATATTTTGAGGGGCCTGGAGCTGCAGTTATCATGGTGAATTTTCCTACTTTCCCTTGCTTTGCAAGGTAGAAACAGACTTTAAGGCAGATGCTAGAGCTTGCAGTTGCATGGGCTGAGGGCAGCAATCTCCGAGGAACATTACTGTTGTTTCTTACTTTGGTATCTTAACAAACAGTGAAACCAATCAATTATTGCAAGTGTTAGTTCTCTGGGAAGAAATACAGTTTGAGTCTGAAATGCTGTGAGCTTTTTCTTTCTGTGTTTCTAATCCAAGTCCACCATTTCACACCTATATGTGCATTCCATACGTGAATTGCTGGAATCAAACTGTTGGGATATTTCACACCTGTATGTGCATTTCATAAGTGAATTGCTGGAATCAAACTGTTGGGAGTGGCAGAACTTTGCTGAGTCTTGAGCATCAGGAAGCTCAAGTGTTGCACCTGAGCTGGAAGTGCTTGAATTAGCTGAGTCTTGAGCATCAGGAGCATCAGGAAGCTCAAGCATTGCACCTGAGCTGGAAGTGCTTGAATTGCATTTCAGTTTGGGATGGAATTTTATATTTGTCTCCCCAGAATCAGAGGAAACCTAGAAGAAACTTTTGTTGTTCCTGTCACCCCTGCAGTGAGTTCCCTGAGTTCCTGTGTGCTGCCTGGGGGAGTGGGGCAGCCCTTTTCACATGAGCACCCTGTTGATACCCAATTATGGGAGTGAAAACTGTTCTTCAGCTGCCTCTTGCTATGCTGAAAAGTGCCTTTGGTTTTACCAGCATATTCTCAGGGGAGTCAAGGACATTTGGAAATGTTTTTATAGAGCAAGGCTTCTCCCACTTGGAGAGGAAGGGTTTTGTAGAACAAGACTTCTCCCACTTGGAGAGGAAGGGTTTTATTTTCCAATGCATGGTAAGAAATTGTTTTGAAACAACTGAAAACAAGGTACTGTTAAGGCAAGTCAGAGCTATGCTTGGAAGGGAGTTGTTGCTGCTGGAAGTTTTCCTTATTTACTTTTTCTAGTAGTTTGGTCCCCCACCAAAATTAAATTCTTTATTCTACTGATCTAATATTCTTATCAAATTCCTAGGAAATTTGTATTCTCAAGCCCAGTATTTCCCTGCAAAATTGGATTCATGTGTACAGATGGATAGATAGTGTCATCCTGTGAGCCTCTCCCTTAGGAAGTCCGGGATGAAGGTCGTTACTGCAGTTTATTATAATAACCACAACTGCAACCCACCCTTGTTTAATAAGGAAACAGTTGGCAAACAGCTTTTGCAAGAGGTTTGAAACAAAGCTTAAAACCAACCACAGCAATAAGTTTAAACTGGTTTTATCCCATTTGTAACACTTTGATGTCTGTAGCCTATAGTGCTCAGTACTTGCAGCAGACTGACATTTGGAAAAATCATGCCTGTCTTTTGATTTCCATCCCTTGTCACACTGAGACCCAAGAGGAACATTGGAGTCCATCATCTCCTTGAAAGTGTGTGCTGTAAATAAAAATGCTTCTGAACTCAGATGTTGTAGCTGCTTGGATTTCAGTGGGAGCTCAGGATCGTGTGCATTTAATTGCAAGATGGGGTCTGGAAGGTGTTTTGCTAAAAGCCCCTTCAGTCCCATTCTGTCCTAACAACCCACCATACAAACTGTAATCAGCATTTGCCTGACTGCATAGCATCAGACCTAGAGGAGTTGTCCTTGTCTGATGAGTAAATAATAGCTTGAATAAACATCCTTTCAGTCTCTGACTTCCTTCCAAAGGAAACATAGACCTTGGATGCAGTGGTAGAAGAGAAAAAGGTTTGTCTAAGTCAAAGCAAGCCAGGAGGAGGTTCCCTGCAGAGTTGGGTTGTCCATGCTGGTTGCTATCCCTGCTGCCCTTGCAGGTGAGGGAGCTTGCCCATCTTCTCTCAACCAACAAGGAGTTGGGAATGTCATACAGGCAGTTGATTCTAGTGCTGCCCAATTTGCTGGGGCCTGGGACCTCCCATCGGCCTACCCAGTGTCTTTTTTTGATGGTGTGTTAGAGGCCAGTGATCCAGGCAGGTTCCTGGAAGACAAACCTAGGAGATTAGCCTTGCCAGCTTGTTTTCTCTTTGAGGAAGGGGCCATTTACCATCTGAGTCCAGCAAAGCAGCTTTCCCTGTTGTATGGAAGAGCCTTGAGAGCTGCAGCTTCCCAGCTGTCCAGGAGAGGGGAGCCCAGCCTTGGTTTTGAGACCAGGATAGCATTTTGCTGATAAGTGATGGTGAGGGAGCACTGCCAGTGGAGACATGGCTGAATAGTGCTGCATGTTATTCTCCCAGTCAGAGCAATCTAAACCCCACTCAGAACCACTGGGGAATATGTAGTATGTAGCATGGAGATGTTCTTTCCATGCTCCTTAAGGAAGAGGAGACCTTAGGGAGAGCAAATTTAAAATCCTAATTGCATACCCAGCCACTGTTCCCTGTGATGGAATCTCCTGTCCCATCCAACTGGTAGCATAGAGGGAGAATGTTTGGGATAATAATTCCATGCCCCACCAGCTGCTGAAATGATGGAGCAGCTCTTTGAGGTGAGTTGTAGGTATGAGAAAGATGTCAGAGTAGCTTTTTATAGTCTGTCAGCTTTTAAACTGTTTCCCAAGTAGTCTTGATCACATACACATGTTTGTATAAATCAGGAGTGAGGTGTCTGAAAAAGCAGGTTCTGAATCTAAAAATAAAGGCCATCAAATAGATGTGGCCCCAAAAGAGTAATATAAGCAGCTCCAAAGGCAGGAA
>NW_008651635.1:8371-35981 GCF_000695815.1 Acanthisitta chloris
TTTCCCAGTTCAAAGCATCTGCCTTTTTGAAATTTTGCCCTAGAATTTCCTCCAAATGCAAAAGCCTTAAAATAGTCTGGCTCGTTTGGCTTCCCCTTCCTGGTGCGATATTTCAGTCAGATCTGCAGACAATACCCTGAACCTCAGAAATTATCTCACTAATGAGCCTTTTATGGGAGGAAACAACAGCCGTGGGTGGAACATTCCACTGCAGGGCGTAACAAAATTTTCCTTGGGAGTCCCAGACTTGGACTATTTCGGATGCCTTGGGAGAGGCTGGGAATGCAGGAGCTGCTGTGGTTCGGTTGTAGCAGTTTCTGGGGAGCCAGTGCTATCCGATTTTTCCTCTGTGAGGTTTTTCTCAGAGCTGCTGCTGCTGAACTGGAGTGTGGGCTGACCTTGCTAAGAGCTGCAGTCCAGTTGTGGCACAGTTTCCTCTCTGCCCTAGGGTGTAGTATAAAAAGTTCCCATAGATTTTTCCACTGAGTGTTTAACACACTCCGTGCGGTTTGATGTGTCACTCTGTAGTTGTGTTTATTTCTAAAGCTTCTGCATGGGCTGGCTGTAATTTTTTTGACAGTTGCTGACATGCCTTTACTGGTTGTTTGGCTGCCTCACCTATCAGGCTTTTGTCCTTGTAATAAGTAGCCTCTGCATTTGCTGCTGGTTTAACCCTTGACAGTATCTGTGCAGCCAGGACCTGGTAAAGGTGAGGTGGCTTTGTCTGAAATCCATTTTGGAAAGAATCAAGAATTCCAGAGGAATCTCAAGATCCCAAATGGCTTAATGACTTTATAGTTTGAATTTAAAAAGGAAGACTTCTTTCTGTTATCTCTAGTCCATCTTTCCCTTCCTGCCCTGTGTTCACACATGCATGAAGTCAATGAGTGGAGGTCCATGAGTAAGGATTGTGTTTCAAAGAAAAACTTGGTTTGTTGCTTAATGTCTGACTGTGTTAGGGTCTGGCTCAATTAGTGCTAGAACAAAGTGAAGTGTTAAGTAGAAGAGCAAATGGATATGTCTGGGCTGGGAAAAAGCCTTGGATGTTTGTCATGGCTGAAGATACTGGCTGATAACTTGGATTGCTTTGGTTGGCTCCTTCTTCTTCTCTTTGCTCTGTGAGAACAGTGATACATTTTCCTAACTCCAGCAGTACAAGAAAAGGGATGGCAGCTGCTGTGGTTAAAGAATACAGATGTATTCTTGCTGCCCAGCCTGAATCCAGCACAGACAGTTCAATTAGACATCCCATCCCTTGGTGACCAGTGCTGTCCTTTCTCCTGGCACGTGAAAATGAACATCTGGGCTCTGCAGCTGTGGGGAGAATCCAACTGCCTGTCCTGCCCTGCCCTGGGTGTGCTGCAGTGCCTGGCAGTGTTGAAGCCTGTGGAAGGAGGAGGATGTGTCTGGCAGGGAAAAATGCCTACAGGTTGTGGGTTTGACAAGGTCATAGATGGAAGTATGTGAAATACTTTCTTGCTTTTTTCTTTAAGTAGAGATCGGGAAACACTTGGCAGAATCAATACAGGGAGGAAGAAAGGTAAGAAAATGGATGGTGAGCAGAGGCAGAGAGTGATGCAGGTGCTGCACGTGGCAGAGAGCAGTGAGGATTTTGCCCTTCCCTGCTGATGGGCTCATCCTGGCTCCCCAGGTGCTCATTTACAGAGCATGTCCTGAGTCACAGGGCAACTGGTGGATGGTGTCACCAGGGTCAGTGCTTTGTCCTCTCCAGCTCTGCAAGGGCAGGGTTACAGGCAGTGTCAGCCTGGCAGGGCAGGCAGAGAGGTGATTTTGTGCACTGTTTGCATAAACATGCTTAATGAGCAGCACTGTTGCTTCAGCCTCTCTTCTTACCTCCACCTCTTTGTGTGGAGGTGGCTTCTTTGACTGCAGGTTGTGTTTCACTCTAAGCTAACATAGTCAGTCCTTGCAGATCTCCTACCGTAGGCACTTTTCTGTCATTTATTTATTTATTTAAACACATGCTCACTTCCAGCCATCAAATGGCAGTGCTGCTTCCTTGGCCACAGTGCCCAGTTTCAGCTCATGTGGCTGGTGTTGATGTGCCCCTGCTGCTGGGACAGCACTGACTATCATAAACTCTTAATAACTAATTAAACCTATGTCTATAAAATATTTGGGGGCTGTTTTGTGTCACAATCCCTGATGTTGTGTGCACCATCTTTGTTACATTGAGTCTCTCCTGCCTGGCTGAGCTTTATCTCCTGGGGGTTTTTTTAATGAATGGGTCATTATACTGAAATATGAACATATGAGATATGACTAGTGTTAGGTTTCGATACGTTTTAAGATGGTGAATGGATGGAGGTTAAATATTGAGGTCTTAAGCTGTGTGATTTTATATATTTCATGAAAAGTCATGCCACAGATTCTCTTAAGACTCCAGTTGAGTGATTAAAGTCCTATCATATTCTTTTGTCACCAGTGAATAACAAGCAGGAGTCGAGCTGCCAAAATAAATCAAAAGTGAGTTTCATTCAGAGTCATTTCCCTAGTGAATTGTGACAGTTGGACAATGTCCTTCCCATCTAGAGACACACGGAGCTTTTCCTAGCCTAGAACACGTTAAGTGAGCAGGATTTCAGGTGAATGGCATGCCAAGAAGAAACAGTGCTGTTTATTCTCATTCTGGCATAACTTTTGCCATCTGCTGCAGAGCCTGGTTCAAGGCAGGAGCTAGTCTGAGCTTGACCTTGCCTTGTGCTTCAGGGTGGAAGGGGAGTGGATGCTGTGGCTGTCCTGCAGCCTGGGGCTGGGAACAGGGTCGTGTTTGTGCTGGCAAGGGGCAGGAGTTACTGCTGGTGGTGTCGAAGGCTGTACAAGCTGCAGAGTCCAACTGGGCTGTCCACAGCCAGTCCTGTTTGGGTTTGATGCCAACAAAGCGAGAAGCCCAGTCTGAAAATGGAAATCCTGACAACAGGCAGAAGATTGTGTCTGACTGTGGGTGTTTTATTTCTTTTTCCCTTTCTTTTGACTTTTTTTTTTGGTTGTCTCACATTTTTGGTGTGTGGTAATGTTTATTCCAGCTGTGTTGCTTCCATGCTTGTGGCAGGTAAACTGACAGCAGTTCCACTTGGAAATCCCTCCTTGTAGGGTTTGTGGTGTGGTTGTCCATTCCCCCACTTATATTTTCCCTTCATGGTCTCAACCCTTTTTTGGCTGGGGTAGAGAGATAGCCCCATTCTATTCACTGTGAAGAAAATTAATTTTACCCCAACTCAAAGCAACACACAACCTGAATAGATATTCATCTTGCAAAATCTGATGCAACTGGAGCAGTTGCTAAACTTACCCCCCATGGAGTCAAGCAAGATATTATTGCAAATATCACCGACTGCAATGTGCAAACTCATCAGCAGACAAATGAACTGGAATCCCTCTGTCATTTACAGACTTCCCAGGTAAATTTAGTGTGCTTTTCTCCTGCTCAAGCACACCCAGGCAGCTCCACGATGGAGTGATGGGGGAGTGTCATCGCCAAGGGCGATCCAACGCCAAGGGCTATCCAACGCTGGAGGAGAAGCTCTGCAAGACCAGGTGTGTCCTGGGCACAGAGAGGTGCAGCAAACAGCTGCAATCAGGGTGTCAACAGAAATGGAGGGCAGAGACTCACGGCTGGCCTATTCTGAAATAGATAAGGGAAATAATAAGTGTCTGCACAGGGAATTATTCGTGCATGATAATAGTGTTTAACGTGCTGAGCTGGGTGTGGGGGAAGGCTGTGGCCGTTCCCCTGCCACATGATGAAGCTGTAATAACTCCCCATGAGGTCATGATGAAGTTGTAGTAACCCACCATGAGGTTCAAGCATGATGAAGCTCTAAAGACTTTACTAGAGCATGTTGCAACTCACACAATCAGCATTTAAATGGCCACACCACTCTGGGGCAAATTAGGTGGGTGAGTGTAACACTCATCCAAAATTACTCACTGGAGCAAGACCACTCACTGTCACAGTACATCCACACCATTCTCATGGGGCAGGCACCAGTGTGCAGGGCTGGATGGTGCTGTAAAAAGTGACATCTCAGAGGGATGTCAGACCAGCCCAGGAGTGCAGTTTGGGAGTTAAACTGCAGAGCTTGGACCAGCACAACCTGGAAATCACCTCTCACTTCACCCTCCCGTGTCTGTCAGTGTTTGTGCAGCTGCTCAGAATGTGGGGTTTGATTTCTAAGCACCATTTGGGGTTAACTCAAGGAGCAGTAGTAGCAATTTGAAGCTCCATGCAGTGTTGGACATAATCTACTGATATAAAGTGTTCTGTGCAGCCTTAGTGGTTGGGATTGGACCTGATGACACAAAATTCTCTTCTTTAGTGACAATTGTAGTAGTTATGTACTATTTGCAGAACTCCTAGGGTAGAAATCTGCTCAAATCAGAGCCAGGGGTGATGAGCCCCTCAGGTTTCTTTGCTCAGGGGAATTAGCTGGCACAGCTGTGGTGCAGCATCGTCCTGGGCTGACAGACTAGCCCAGGTTTCAGCTGCAGTGGTTTATCCCTGGCTGTAAAACTGAAGGGTTTTCTCTAAAATGAAATCAGTCTGGGAATCAAAGTATATTTCCACCCTTTCTGATTCTGGAGGGACTCATTTGTATGAGGTTTCAGCGGCAGAAATTGTTAGGCTGGTCACAGTGTGTGAGGGTTGCTTTGAAATCTCCCTGGCTGAGGCTCCTTGGAGAATTAGGGATGGGAGCTTATTTTTAGTCGTGGTCTAGATTTTCATTGATCTGGGCTGTAAGTGTGGCAGCGAATGAAAGAAGAATTAAGGCTCAGTATTCAAGGGCAGGGACCGATCCAGGAGCATTAAATTCTCAGCATCCTGACCACAGCCCAATTTGTACCATTAAAAATACATTTGGATGCTGTGAGTTTGGCAGATGTCAAGTGTCTATAAAACACTTAGTAGAGAGCAGCTTTCTGATGTGAGGAATAACATTCAATTGAAATATATATTGGCTAGAATCAAATAAAACCAATATGTTTCTAGCACAACACCAGTGAGCAAATAGAAACCATCGAGGTGTTTTAACCATTACTGGGGACAGAACAGGGTTAGTTCAGTTAATTCCCAAGCTCAGGGTTTCCCAAGCAAGCAAACTTCCTTTGAAAATGTGCTTTCCCCCCCCAATTCAGTGACATTTTGTAGTAACACATAGGCCTCTGTTTGCATATTTCCTGGTGTTGAAGTATTTGCTTGCAACAGTATTCCTGATAGGGTGAATAAAGAGGTATTTGGAAATCAGCACACCCACTAATGAGATGCTGCTTGATGGAGTGATGTGACAGCTCTGTATCTGGGCTGGGAGGGGAGGAGGAGGCTGTGTCCATCTGCAGCACTGTGGGGATTTGGAGAGACTGACTGTAACTCACTGAACTGTTTTCTTGGCTTGAACATTGCTTCTAAAGCTGCTTTTGTGTGGGTGAATGTCAACCTGGTACTAAGTCACTGGAACATAACCTTTGAAAGAATGCATCACTTCCAAATCTAGCAGATCTGTCATAGTCTTGTCCCACCTCTCCCTTGGGTTCTTTTCTTTCCTTCTTTTGCTGCTTAAAAAATCAGGTGTGGAAAGTTGACACTGGGGATGATGTGCAGACTGACCTTAGAAGTTGTTTGGGATCATGCCAAGGAAAACTGGTTTTTAGGCAGTATTTTTCTCAGTGATTCATGATTTACTTCTGCTCCCTATTGTTTTATACTGCTGTGTTTGGACTCTTTTCCTGTCGCAGCTCAAGGTGAAGAAGGTTGGAGAGCTCTAGCTGATTCATGTGCTGTTTTCCCCTCCAGCTTTGGAGAATGTGACAAGACCCTGCATTGCTCACTGTGTGTCCAGCTTACCTGGGCTCTGGCTGGGAGCTGGAGTTGGGTCTTACACCTCCCATGTGTGTTTTCTCAGCCTTCTGCATTTCATCTCTGCTATTAACACAAGAGCAGTGGAGCTTCCACTGTATAAATACTGGCTGACAAATGGGGAGGGCTAAAAATACATGTGGTCTTAAACTGGGAGATCCCCTGGGTGTTCCTCCCCCAGGAGTTGTGTTTTGGGAACCTGCCTTTGTGAGTGCTGGGGCTACACCTCTCCAGGGGTTATATGTGGGGCTGAGCACCCCCCAAAACCAGGACACCCCCAGCATCTCCTGCTTCCCTCCTGCATCCAGGACGTGCTCCCGGGGCAGGAGGTCGGACACTCTACACCGGAGAAGGAGGAAAGTGATCCATGGCTGGAGCCCATTCTGTACCCAGTGCTGTGTCTGGAGTCTCTCAGCCTGGGGCTGGTCCTGCCTCCTTTGCTAAATTTACAGTTGTCAGAGCAGCTGTGTGTCCTGGGGACAGTCGTGGTGGAAAAAGCCTTGGACACTGCTGACCACTGGCTCTGCCTCTCTCGGGCAGCAGAGCTCTCTCCACGCCGTGTTTCTCAGCCAGTGCCTGGTGTTCAGGGACTCAGAGGTTGCATAAAGTTGAATAAATAATGCTGATGGGTTAATTGTAGCTTGCAGGCTCAGTTGTTGATTAGAGTCATATGGTGTTTTTCCAGTACGTTGCAACCTTAATTTCAACATCCTTGTTTCGTATAACCACAACAGATTATGTAGCCAGTCTCTTTTATTTATTTGTGGTCCTCTGCCCCCGAATTGAACTGCTGTTGGAGGAAAGGAAATGCAATAACTTAACTCCTGGCTGCTGTTTGGGGTGTGCACATTTACATGTTTCCCAGGTGCTGATGAGGAAACCAATAAATTAGTAACGCAAGGTGAACTCTGCATCAGGCCACAGCTGGGAGATTGCTGCCTGGCATTCACCAGGGAAAGCAGATAAACTGGAGGACAAACAATTCTTTTTCTCTTGATATTCTTTTGGGTTTCGAATCTCTGTCCAAAATAAACCTATTGTGAATAAAATCATAACAAAAGCAGGAAGAAAATGCTTTTAAAGTTCATTAGCAGGAGCAGTGTGTGAAAAGAAATTGGGTTTTGGTTTATCAGGGTTTCCTTCTCCTTCTACAGCTGAAAGAATAATCATTAGCTATATTAACGAACTTCTATATTACACCTTGAGCAATTAGACCTACTTTCATGCCCTAGATGGTGGTTTCTTATCCCTTAATAACAGAATTAAGGCAATTAGACCTATTTTCATGCCCTAGATGGTAGTTTCTTATCCCTTAATAACAGAATTAACTATGAAGAGTTTTCTTACTGTTTAAGTGTGTTTTTCCTTGGTTTTGCTGTTTGTTTTACTCTATCTTTACAGTGACCAGGAAGGTGACTGTTTTTCTCCATTATTGGTTAATATTCTTTATTTCCTTCCTCTATGCACAGTATTTTTCTTTCAGATGCTGCAGTTGGATTGTTGCAGCCAAAAAAAGTTTCATTGGTTTCTTTATAAAGAACCATAAGAAAGTTGAATTGTATACTTGGTGCAAGAAAGAACACTTTAATTTGGTTCTGAACTTCCCAACAGATCTGTCTAACAGTTAAAAAATAGTAAAAAAATACAGATTTTCATGCAGTGTTCCTTTCAGCAAATCTTCTGTGTGCTTGAAGAAATGTTTTCTTCTCTAAATGTAGATTATATAAATTATATATTTGTTATATAAATACATATTGTATTATAGAATGAATTAGTGTGTTCTGACTCAAGGAAGGAATATGCAGCTCAGTTTTAGGAGAGGAGCTAGAGATTTATGTCTTAATGGCTAAACAAACATTTGGAAGAAAGTTTTAAGGAATGGACCAAGTATTTATGAGCAGTTCTCATTTGCTCAAGCCTGTTAAGTTTGCTGTGGATTTCTCTAAGTGTTTTCTTATTTTTGAACAGTTCTGGAAATGTTTCCCCCTCTCTAAGAGATGTGATGCAGGACTTGAACAGAACAGCAGCTGCTGTTTGGTCTCTCCCCCCATCATCACCACATTATTTCTCACAGCAGCAGGAGACCACAGATCTTTAATTCATCAGATGGATCAGAGCACATGTTGTCTCATTTGTGTTTTTCCAGAGTCTGTAAGGAACTAAAAGCTACAAGTGTCAGGACCAGGTGATGACACCAGTTCACCTTATTTTTGGCAGTTTAAGTGGTGACAGAACCTCATTTTCCTTTGGTTGTGTACCAGGGGCAGTTTTTAGGTGGGGAGTTTGCCCACCAATTTATGTGATGGTTTCCACTGAGCAGCAGGAACATGTTCTTCAGATGTTACCCAGTTTCCTGTGAATAGTCTCTGCTGGTTTTGGTCACAATATCATTAAATAGCACTGTGACCCGTTAGAGAAATAGATTGAATGTGGTTTTCTTACAGTGAGCAAAGAGAGTTAAATAGCACTGTGACCCATTAGAGAAATAGATTGAGTGTGGTTTTCTTACAGTGAGCAAAGAGAAACTGCTGATATGGGCTAGAAATCCTTGTTGTGCTGTTATCTGAGGATAAATTACGGGCAGTAACTTTGGAAAAGGTCTCTCTATTCAAGTAGATGATACTCTATCTCATGAGGAAAACAGATAAGAGCATTTTCTGTTTGTGGATAGGGATTTTAATGTAAAACCTCTGAGACCTGAGATGGAAATCCTCATGGTGTTGTTTACACTGAACTTGGTTGCTGAAGGAACAAAAGGGTTTGAGTTATGATTGATGCTTAAAGTAGGAACTCAAATGCTCTCTGACTTGGAGACAGGTTAGAGATGCAACCCCAAAGGACAAGGATCATGGGGGATAGCTGAGTTCGAGCTCAGCGTGGCAGTCATGCCCAGGAGAGCTGCTGTGGCTCTTGTCTGAGCCTGCATCTGAAAAATCAGCCCTAGGAGAGGGGAATGGGATCAGATCTAAGTCTGCAGCACGTTGGGAATTCGGGGTGCTCTGTCCCTTGCCTCCCCATGGTCCTGCATGCATGAGATCCTACCAAAAGCCTATCCCTGCAAGTTGGTTTAGGATGATCCAGAGTTCAAGGAAGTTCTGGGTGGTTGCCTTGGCTTTGTGTAAGAGGCAGGATAACATCTCTTTTTAGAGAATCTTTAATTGGCAGGAGAAATCCTCATCTCTTCTTTTGGAGAGTTCAGCTCTGACTTCCCTAGGATCATGAAGAAAAATTAGCATTTAACATTAGTGCTGAAGCAAAGGAAAACATAGTAGTTGGCATCTGTGAAGAATTTCTGCCTGGCTTATTTTTTAATACAGACTTCTCCAAATCTCAGCCTGTGCAGGACAGTTGCTGCTTGCCTAATAACTCACTTGAGTAGTGTGCTGCAGCCGTGGTCTGGGCCAGAGTACAGAGACTAGAGTTAAATCTGTTGAAAGGAGCATTTTTTTGGTTTGCACTTAATCCACAAACCTTTAAATGGAGCAGAAAACTTAATTCTAAGAGGTGGCCAAGCTGGAGCCCAAGGAGAAGTCTGGTGGTGGTTCTGGTACAGCCACCCCTGCAGCATATTTTGGTGTTCATGCCCCTTATTGAACATCTATTTGACATCTGAGTGACACCAATCGATAAAGTGTTAACTTTCACATGATTCAGAAGATATTTCAGAGGACAATTTTTTTTTTCTCCCCTCTGGAAAATGAATTATAAACCTTCTCCAACTTTTATAGTTTTATTATAACACAACTCTCTTCCAGCAAAAGCTCCTGGCAGATAGTTTGCTCATACAATTCCAAATGAAGATGTGTTAAATTTATTTGCTGAAGGAACTTGTAGCTTGTGCTGTAACCTTGGTCATGGGACTGGATATAAAAACAGAGGGATTGAAGCCCACTTAACAGCGGGAAACAAAGTGGAGCTGGAGCTGGAAATGTTATCAGACTGGGAAGGCAAAACGTGTTGAATTACTTCAGAAGTCAGATTTGGGACATGTGATTTGGGACATGTGGCTTCACTCATTGAATCCACGTGTAGTTCACACTGGTTGTGTGAGGTCAGGATGCACCATGGTTGGATAAAGGGGATCAGGTGCCCCAATACATTTATGGTAAAACAGCACAAAAATCTAGATGAGATCAGTTTCCTGGGCCCAACCCTCTTCACCTGCTAAACCTGTGCCATTCCTCCTGCAGGTGGGTGGGAGGCTGAGCCCACTCCAAAGGAATCAGCATCATGTTTTCCACCAGAATAATATCCTGCTAATTCAGTGAGGGATTTAAGCAAGCACTAATCATGTGTATTTTTTATTTAGAATTAATGATGAGCATAGAGGCTTTGTGAAGATTTCAATTTTCTGCTCTAAATACATATTGATCAGGAGTAAGTTCTACCTGTTTTTCCACACTTAGCATATTTATTGCAGTAACCTTAAACCTATTCACAGTTCTTATTGCAGAGCTGCTTTCCCAGAGTATCTCAAGGAGATTTTGCCAGAGAATTATTGTAAAATGGATACTGAAACCATTGTCCACTCAGTTCAGTATTCCAACACGGTACATTGACTTTTGATGTGCTGATGATATTTTCTTTGTAAAGCAACCTCTCCCTTCCACTGCCCCAGCCCAGGGGCTGTTGAGAGCCACTGTGTATTTCTTAGAAGGTGAAAACTGAATGCAGATTTTTCTTTCCTCTCTGACCTTGTTTCTTTTCCAGGCCCTGGAAGAAGCCCAGAAAGCCATTCAACAGCTCTTTGGTAAAATTAAGGATATTAAAGACAAGGCAGAAAAATCTGAACAAATGGTGAGCAGCAGTTTTCTTTCTGGTCTTTGTAAGGGAGGGGACACTGACTTTTCTGCCAGGTCTTGTTAAGGAGGAAAGAGTTTTGTCTTTGGTCCTGTTGATTGTGGACTCGATGATCTTTGAAGTCTCTTCCAACCAGGTTGATTCTATGATTCTATGACTGGTTGGTAATTTCCTGTCAGGCATGTGTTGAACTCATCCCCTTGTCCTTGTCTTAACAGAGCTGACATCTCTGTGGTCCCAGAGTGGGGAGTGTGGCTTCTTATCTCCTTAGAATTTAGTTGCTGTGATAAAATGCTTTATATTTAACCAAGCTCTTGTTTTCCCATTCACTAGGTTAAAGAAATCACACGGGATATCAAGCAGCTGGATCATGCCAAACGTCATCTGACCACCTCCATCACCACCCTCAACCACCTCCACATGCTGGCAGGGGGGGTGGACTCACTGGAGTAAGTGTGAGAATTCTTAGTGGTGCTTTGACACCACTCCTGAGTTCTGAAGTCTGTGCAGTGCTCTCAGTGGGTCTGTCACAGCTGCTTGGTTTTGGGGAGGGAAGTTTGCTCAGTAGGCTGCAGTCCTGATTTTTCCTGCCAGATCCTTTCTGAGCTGCACTGAGTGACCTGCAGCTCTGTTGCTGTGTTTAACGGTTTGCAGCATCGATTGCTTGAATTGCTGTGTTGATCCTTGGTGATAAAGAATGAGTTTGGCTTCATTAAGGAGTAACACAGCCTGTGCAGTTAGATATCCTCCTTAGGGATGTGCTCTTGAGGGATTTGGGGGGAGATTTTTATCATTCTCATATCTTAAACTGCAATGAGTTCTCTTATTAGTAAAGGTCTACCCCAGTTTTCATTCTAGCATGAGTTTAAGGAGACCTGACAGTTTGTACTGTGTTTGAATTGAGGTTAAATATTTCTAATAATCCTTTGTGGGTTTTTTAATGTGTTTAGGAACACATAGGCCAGGGAAAATCAGGGTTTTTTACATGCTGCATCTGTGCAGTTGCAAGACCCAGGCACAGCCTGTTCTGGGGTTGTAGCAAATCCTGCACGAACACTGAGCTGTTAAGTGTTGAGAATAAAATCTCACTTAGGCTGCTGTCTCCATTGGAATGATCCTAAAGGATGATATAAAAAGAAATTAACTTGATTTTTTTCTTTTTTTTTTTTTTCCTGTCAGCTCCCTGTGAAAGTTATTAACAGGAAAGCCAAAGCTAATGGCTTTTCAGCATCGTTCTCCTCCCTGAGAAGCTTTAACTCACACTTTTGAGTGTGATGACGAATGGTCATTATAGTGAAATAACATTTACTGCCTCCGGACCCATGCTGGGAAACGGATGCATTCAGTAGTTTACATGTTCTTTGCCAAGTGTTGCTTTTGACATTTGTGGGGTTTTTTTTTTTTTTTTTGAGGCATTGTTAGATGTGTGTTAGATTGGTTTATTTTAGCATCAGTTAAGTGACATTTTAATGCTGCCTTGGAATGTTAATGAAGAGTTGTGTATTTTAGACAAATAAATGGCAATAGGGACCAGCGTGACCCAGTGGGGATGAGGTAACCTGTGGAATTACCACCCAAGACTTTCATCAAATCTGCTTTTGTAAATCTTTAATTTCCTCTACAGGGCTATGACCAGGAGGAGACAATATGGGGAAGTTGCCAACCTCCTCCAAGGTGTGGTGAATGTGTTAGAGCACTTCAACAAGTACATGGGGATCCCTCAGATTCGACAGCTCTCTGAAAGGTAAAAGGATCAAACCCTGAGCACTTTCACACCTGCTGGGAGGGAAGGTTAGGAAATGCATTAGGCAGATTCAGTGTCTCAAGGATGTGAAGGCTGAATATGATCCTTTGAGCTTCTTTCCAGCCAAAACAGGTTAAAATTGGACACAGTTTGCTCAAATCTTGAGCAGCTCATTCTGTAAAACGAGAGTAATTAACATGGATGTAACTCATGAGTGCTTTGACTGTTCATTTTCTTACCTGCATTAATCTGTGGAAGGGCAAATTGTTTTGTGTGATCTTTCACGTGCAGGTGTTTGTGGTGAAGCCTGAGGCAACACTTTCTCTTGCTCTCTTCACCTCAGTGATAGAGCTCAGCAGCTTGGCATGAAGCACAGTGAACATGGTGATGCCTGGGGCCCCTTTCTGCCCCGACACGTGCCTCACTGCTGCTGAACTGCTGTCAAACTGCAGTGCCCAAGGGTTTAGGCAGGCAAGGATTTCTCTCTGTGCATTTGCCAAACTCGCTTATTCTGAGCACCTTGAGTTTCTTCTGCCAGAACCTGCTCCCATTGCCCAATTCTCCTGAGATTTGAGGCTTATAGCCAATCTTCCCAAAGTGGCATGGAGCACACCTGACTGCTCTGAACACTTATGCTGGGCTTGTATAGTCTTGGTTTTCTAATGTAAATACATTTAAATGTGAGTTTCGATGCAACTCCCACAGCAAGTGCTCCTCATCCTCAGCAAGAGCAGGTGAAGGCTCAGTGGGGACTAAGCCACCACATCTCCTTGTCTTGTCTTAATTTAGGATGTGACAGTTGAGTATTGAGGGGACAAGGCCCTCTCTGTTCTAGGGGACATTGCTGTCCCTGCCTGAGATGGCTTTGCTCTTATAGAGGTACTCGAAGGAGTCTTCAAGGCACAGTAATGAATTTTGTTGGTGACTCCCTTTGCTAAGACAGCAGCTGCTGCCTGTGCTGTTTAGTGATGGAAACAGTGTTTGAATGATTTGTTTGTAATATTTTCATGTAAATCTGTTGGGCTTTCTTTGTGGTATAGTTACCTCTTCCAGAAAACCCAGATGGAATCCATGAGCCAGAGCAAAAGAAAAATTCACTCTAAATGGAGAGAAAGAGAGAGAGAGAGATATGGGGCCTTGTTTTAACAAAGCATTTGACCATAAGCATTTGCTAAATGAACACGAACATCAAGGAAATGTAAACATATGTCAGTGCTTTTCTGAATTTAGTCTGTTGTCTATTCCAACCTCATGCTCAGAAACTTTGCTTGCTTCATTGTCTTCCAGAGTGGTAAATGCCCTTTGGGCAAAAACCTGCTGTCATGGGCCATTTTAAGGCCAAATACAGTTTAAGCCTTAGCTTATAATTCTGGCTGGTTTTCCCTTTCTGCTGGATGATTATTTAATACTTTTGTAGTTGCTGGTAGGTATAAAACCAATTCAAGGCACAGTGGGTTCGAGTCACGCCAGTGAGACTGGCAAGGACGTGGAGGAAAACTTCTTTTGTTTTATTCTCCCTTCAAGATAAGGATCTGAAAAGCTCAAGAAAGTCTGTTCCTCCTATTTTTAGAATTGCCTCGGCAGGGTTTTCCTTCCAGTGTTTATACAGGGAGAGTTGCACCATCTGGTAGTGATAGAGGCGTCTGCTTGTGGGGCGAAAGGAGCTGCACTGGGGTTCTGCTGGGAGCTCCTTACTGCTCTCACATCCAGGCAGAAAATTGCTACAGGGAGATCTGCAGCACCAGAATTCTGCTTTGGACTTTTGTCTACATGTGGATGTATTAGGGCCTGATTTGGAGTTGACTTTTCTCTCCCTTTTGCTTGGAAATCCTTTCGTGCTTCGTGAAGCATCAGAGGAAGTTTGCCTAGCTACTTGCAGGGCTATTTTTAGACTGTGAAAGTGCTGGGGTTTGCTATCTCCTGGATTTGTTTTAATGGTTATAAGTGAAGCCTCTAGGATGTTTGGGAAGGCAAGAAATGCTTTAGTCGATGTTGGCACAGACCTGTGACAGTAAGCGATGTGTGTTCTATACAATAAGTCTATTATATACTCTGCTAAACGAGCAGATTCTGTTGCTTTCTGTAATAAAGAGCCTCTCTTTCTTGGTGTGAATGGAGTGAAGCCAAGTATGAATGGGAAACCATGGGAAGGAGAAGTGCCTGCTTGGTGGTGCTGGATGTGCTCTTTGTCATGGGGTATTCAATTTAGGTTCCTGCTTCAGGATGCTGTGGGAAGTAACGGTGTGTTTTGAATGTTGCTTTCCACCTGTTCTGTCCCTTTGAAAACAACCAAACAAAATCCCACTTGAAGTATTCAATGGAAACCTGGCCTGAACTCTCAATTACTTGGCTTCTTGTGCTGATCCTGTGGAGTATTGACGTAAAAATATCACAATTCTTGTCCGAATGTAAATATTTTCATAATAGTATTCCTAAAACAACTTTGAATGGGGGTGCATTGGAAGTTGTTGTAGTAAACAGGAATATATCTTCTTATCTCTCAATCCTCTGCTGTTTGCTGTCAGTGGAGGGAGCACACAGTTAGCAGTCACAAACCCACCCAGGAAAGTGGTCGAGCAGATAGTGGAAAAAAGCCTGGAAAGTATTTTAGGAGAAAGATGATTATAAGTTTGCCCCAGAAAAACAGGCTGCCTCAGCCTCTTTTTATCTCAGCAAGCTGCCAGGCATGGTATAAGATTTCTGGTAGCTTTGGCTAAAGGACTTGTGGTTTCTAGTAACTTAATGTCATTTGAAACATAACAGTGGGTTTTCTTGTTTTTATTTTTTTTAGGGGCAGGGGAAAAAGAGAACAAAAGCCACTAATAATAAAACAAAAGTCTGAGAAACAGAAATCATTAATATTTGGATGAGCAAAAGGCTTTGGCACATGTGAGCAGCCCCAGGAAAAGGCAATTCCCTGCTGTGGTGAGCCAGGAGGGCTGTTGGGATAGCCCAGCATGTTGCTGGGGGAGTCTGGTCAGGGAAATACACCCTGATCAAACCAAGCTGAGGCTCTCAGACACCCTAAATCTGTTATCTGGAGGTGCTGAGCTTTAGTGGGCAACTCTCTTTCTGCAAGTGGTTCAACACACACTCTCAGACACGTGCAGGATGGTCCTTCAGTGCTGAATGCAGACACAGCCACAGGGCTGAGGGTTTTGTCACTGCAGTTTCCATTGCATGAGGATGATTGTGGATTATTGAAAACCTCCCAGCTGTCCATGGGGGCAATAATCTCTAGAGGCTAAGGCAAGTGCCCCTGGTGTTTTCTGCCTAAAGCAATCACACTGTAAAGAGGTGGCTGAAAGGTTTTCGTGGAGAAAAATGATAACAATTATGAATGTCATTGTGTCTCTGTGTGTGCTTATGTGATGTAGTTACTTTTAGGGCCATGGGGCTCCTTGACATTGCTCACACATACCTTGTGAGCTACTTTGATGGCTCTGCCCTGTCCTTACCTTACAAAATATGAAAAAAAAATTCAAGGTCAAAACTCTCCCTGTTTGCTTTTCAGATATTTTAACCAGGACCTACTTTTGAAAAAAATATACATATTTTTAACATCACCAGCAAGGCAATTCCTGCAAGTTTCTTAATTTAAGGGTATGAGAATCCCCATTAAGACTGTCCTTAAGTACTTTCCTGAATCAGAGCCTAAAACAACAAAGCCTGTGGACAAGGCTTTTAACTACTTGACAGAGCCTCTTTTAAATTTGTTGAGTCTTGAGGAATCTGACTGCTGCTCTTTTCAGTGCCTCCACTGTGCTGTACTGCAGCTGTTGTCAAACAAGAAGGTCCCCACAGCTGGTCCCAAGGAAAAAAGTGCCACTGCTAATAGCTTCCAGTTGTTGATACAAACTCATTAATTTCTGTGACTCCTGATAGTAAAGATTTCTTAGTTCTTTAAAAGATAAAAATCTTCAATCTATGGTTAGTGTCTTTTTCCCCCCCCTCCTTTCCCTTAAGGATCAAAGGGTTTGGTTCTGTGATGCTTTCTCATATGAACTACTAGTGCTTTATTCTGCAGTTTAAGTAGGAGTAAACTTGTATTTGTGAAGCAGGACTGGGCTGCTCCTTATTGCTTAAATTTCCTTCTCTTCCAATGTCTTAGTGAATCCTTTTGTTTCTCAGTTATGAAGGTGTTAACTGGGGATCTTTACCTGGAAGAGCAGAGGAGTTTCTGAACATTCCTGTGAAGCAGAGAGCTTAAGTGAGAATTATGTTTGACATTGCAGGCAGGAAGCTTTTCCAACAAAATCCTCATAAATAAATCCAGGGTAAGGCAAGTCGTACTTCCAGTTAAATCACAGATATAAAATTATATTTCAGTCCTTTTAAAGGACTAGAATTTTCTGCATTTGGCACCATTAAAGAATTCAGCCTTTTCTCCAGCATTGTCAGGTCATCTCCTAGTGTTTTGCTACTAATGGAACTCAAATGGGAAGATTAAAGAAACAGATTATTCCTTGATAAGGTTGAAGAGTCTTAACAGCCGTAAAAAAAACCCCAAAGTCTTCTCCCCACAGTCTGAACAAACATTTTCACAACAGTAAATGTTGCCACTTTTGCTAACATATCAATCTTAGTGGAAAACTCCACTGCTTTGAATGATCAGTTTAGACCTGAAACTGTTTCCAGTATAATAAAAACTGATGGAAG
Source organism: Acanthisitta chloris (assembly GCF_000695815.1). Taxonomy (NCBI): domain Eukaryota; kingdom Metazoa; phylum Chordata; class Aves; order Passeriformes; family Acanthisittidae; genus Acanthisitta; species Acanthisitta chloris. The sequence continues at coordinate 25,450 of NW_008651635.1, forward strand.
AATTCAAGGGCTGCAGAGGGATATAAGTGCCTTGCTGTTTGCTTTGGCTTTTTCTGGTATGTGTAGGCATTTCCATTTCCCTAGAAGTATCAATTAAGCTGTATTGACTTTTATTTCTGGAAATTGGAAGCTTTATTCTCTCAGCCAAAGAAAGAGCAAGACTGTGGTTTGTTCAAAACTTTTACACCCATTTCATACCTTTGCTCTTTTATGCTTGGTAGGGCATGGAGGATTTATAGGATAAAACTGCAGCCAACAGGATTCATTGAAAAGTAGGTCAGTACACCTGGAACTGTGAAAGGTTCGTGGTGAAGCTTTTTTTTTGTGGTAGAAACATACTTTTGTTGAAATGCAATCAACACACACAATTGTCAAGGTAGATTAATGCCAGTGTGATCAAAGGAATCCTGCTGATATCTCAGCTGATTAACTGGCTCTTACTGAAAGATTAAGTGGTAGCAGGGCAAGAGCATCTAGGACATGTTCTGCTACAGCTGAGGGGTCAGTGCTGTAGAGAGTTGTCATCCCAGTGTCATTCAGGGAGCAAACCCAGTTTTGACACACAGTCCTTCTTAGGTTGGATGTTTATTCTTTAGCATCCATTTTCTCTCTTAAAAACCTTCATGTAGCTGTTAGTGTTTCAATCCACCTTGCAGTACTGTTCACAGGCAATGAAACAAAGAGGTTCGTGAGCCACCACCAAAGTCCTTTCTCCATTTTCTCAGGGTGAAGGCAGCACAGAACGAGTTGGGGCAGCAGATCCTGGCTGACTTTGAAGAAGCCTTTCCTTCTCAAGGTACAAAGGTAAAGTTCTCCCTTCCTCTCTTCCTCCCATTGCTGAAAACAATGAAACTGTCATTGGTTTTAGTCTCATTTTACATTTAGATTTGATCTCTCTCTGTTTCAGGAGTTCCTTTAGAAAGCAAAGGGGTCTGGGTGTATTTCTCCCTGTTCCTGTTGAGTGAATGTGGGAGAGGAGTGACACCCTTCCTCTGTCACACTGCACACAGCTATTGCAGTGAGGGCTGCAGCCACTCAGGGAATGCCCCAAATAATTCATGTGGGGCCCTGTAGATCAGTGTGGGGTTTCCTCAGCATCTCACCCAGTTGCTGGTTCCTTGTTGGATGCCAAATGTTTGTGTTGAGAGAGAAAGCCAAGCACAGACTGTCTGTTGACATGCTGCTACCAAGTTTGTCTCTGCTTTACTCAGACAGCACAGATACAAATCTGGGCTAGGGCTAAGGCACCAAATGTGCTTCCCCAACATTATGCACCCAAATGTTTGCAAACAATAAGGGGAGTAGGTGTGAATTTGAATTTACTTCAATGAAAGCACTAGTTCTCTCTTTCAAAGTACCATCTCTGCTGGTCTCTTTGTACAACTGACAAGTATAGAAATGAGGAAACTGGAACAGATCCTTGGTGAAGGGCAAATCTGTGCCCGTGTGAAGCAGCATCAAAAGAGCATTTTAAAAAGAATGTTTCTAAGTCTTCTGTCTTCTCTACAAACACCCTGGTATGTGCCAATACAGACCAGCAGATGCTGCTTTGTGTGACAAATTGATATCGCCAGGCTGCTTTTCTCCCTGCTAATTTGGCCTTCAGGTTTGTCCCAGGTGTCAGGCACTTCTCTTGGCTGTTCCTTAGCACGTTTAGGCTGATGAAGGGCTTTGCAGAAGGGATGGGACAAGGGTTCTTTCTGTAGGACTCTGCTCAATTTTCATCCAGGAGAAGAAAAATGCAGTGATAAATAAAGAGTAGCAGCAGCATCAAAAAGAGAGAGAATGGAAAAGGATAAAGCCAAGATAACCTGGATGCAGTGCAGTTTACAATTACCCATTCAGCTGTTTAACCTGCAATCATTTCTTCCTGTTTGTTTTGGTAGAGGCCTGGTGGACCCAGCAATGTCCTACGTGATGCATGTCTGGTTGCCAATGTCCTGGACCCCAGAATCAAACAGGAAATCATCAAGAAATTTATTAAACAACACCTCTCGGAATATCTGGTCCTTTTCCAGGAAAACCAAGATGTAAGGGAAGCTTAGCAAGCTACATTTGGATTTCACATTTTGCTCTGCTTGACCAGAAGGCACTAATATTGGGTGGAAAAAATCCCATCCTGCTCAGGTTGTAAGAACTTTTGGAGAAGTTTGTGGGTCCACAATCCCCAGAGTGTGAAAACTAGCTGAATGTGAGAATCCAGGAATTCCTGCATTCTCATCCTGCTGTTGACTTTAACCTCTCTGTCTGTGAAGCAGAGAGGCTGGGATCAAGTGAAATGTTATTGGATTGAGTTTTCAATAATACCTACATGATTTAGGAGTACTGTTATCCTCATTTTCAACAGAACTTGCTCTCTTAATTCGCACAAGATAGGATTTTCAGTCTGGCATGTGTTTAAGCACTTTGAATTACAGAATCATTTAGGTTGGAAAAGACCTTTAAGATCATTGATTCCAAGCTTTCCCCCAGCACTGCCAAGTTCACCACTGAACCCTGTCCCTAAGTGCCACATCCACACATCTTTTAAATCCCTCCTGAGATGGTGACTCAGCCAATTCCCTGGGCAGCTTGTTCCAAGGCTTGACAACCCCTTCAGTTAAGAAATTTTGCTGAATATCCAATCTAAACCTCCCCTGGTGCAACTTGAAGCATCCAAACTATTATCGATAGTGGTCAAGTTAACTTTGATCAATAGCCCAAGTTCTTTTGTGAAATGACAGCAGCAGAGTTAAGCAGCCAGGCTGAATATTACAGCTGCTGCTGTTCAAGATGATGTTCTCATCCTCTTCTCTGCTCTGGTGAGACCCCACTTGGAATAGTGCACACAGTTCTGGTGTCCTCAACGTAAGAAGGACATGGAGCTGTTGGAGCAAGTCCAGAGGAGGCCACGAAGTTGATAAGAGGACTGGAGCATCTGCCCTACGAAGACAGGCTGAGGAAGTTGGGCTTGTTCAGCCTGGAGAAGAGAAGGTTGTGTGGAGACCTCAGAGCACCTGCCAGGATCTGAAGGGGCTCCAGGGAAGCTGCAGAGGGACTATGTGTTAGGAACTGCAGGGACAGGACAAGAGGCAATGGGTACAAATTGAAAGGGGATATTTAGGTTGGATATTGATAAAGCTGATGGATCAGGTTCTTTAAGTCCTTCAGACAAATTCAGGACAAAACCTGTGAGTACACTGGAGGTGTTCAAAGCCAGGTTGGATGAAGAGCAACCTGCTCTGGTGGGAGGTGTCCCTGCACAGGGCAGGGGGTTGGGACTAGATGATCTCTAAGGTCCATTTCAAGCCCTAAAATTCTAGGATTCTCCATCTGATTCAGGTGGCCTGGCTGGATAAGATTGACAGACGCTACGCTTGGGTCAAGCGGCAGTTGGTGGACTATGAGGAGAAGTATGGACGTATGTTCCCCCCGGAATGGTGCATGACGGAGCGCATCGCCGTGGAGTTCTGCCATGTCACCAGGTGAGCATTGGGGAGCTCAGGATGCCTCCCAGCAGCTTCATCTCCCTTGAAATAGAACCATAGACTAGAATCATCAGGGTTGGAGGATGATCCAACCTCTAAGATCATCCAGTCCAACCTTTAACCTGTCACTCTGCTGTAAAAAGTTGACTTGTCTTTTGCCACATTGATCATGTGTCCATAGGGCTCTAAAGTCAGTCAAATGTCTGTGTAGTGTTGTCCATGATTAAAGGCAAATGAGGAATGAAAACCCTGAGAAGTATCACTAAAACTGCGAGAAAGTGATGTGGAAAGGAGAGGACTCAAGGGAACAGTCATAAGCTGAGACAGGGGAGATTCAGGTTTGATGTTAGGAATAATTTTTTCCCTGTTAGGGTGTTGAGACACTGGAATATTGCCAAGGGAGGTGGTGGAGTCACCATCTCTGGAGGTGTTTAAGAGGCATCTGGTTCTGGTGCTGGAGGATCTGGTTTAGGGGTTCCAGCAGTGGCAGGTTATGGGTTGTACTCAGTTATCTTAGAGGTCTCCTCCAACCTTGATAATTGTAGGATTCTAAATTAATTTTTGTGTAACAGAGGTAAAAATCAGCAATATTGGAGACCAAGTGGAATAGTGTGAACTGACTGCAGTGTGGCTGCTTCAGACCAGGCTCTTTGCCAGTCAGGCACAGGGGACCGGAGGAAGGTGCCAGCTGGGAGTCCCAGTAGCACCACTGCCTTTGTTCTGGGACCCCAGTCAGAGACACTGCACTTCCCAAGGTTTGCTACTCTGGGCTTTCCCAGGGGCAGTGGTGTGCTGGCTGTTAGGAGATGGGGTTCTGTTACCCACTGAGCTCTGAACAACTGTAGTTATGTTTGAAATGGGATCTGCAAAGCAGTTTTATGTTAGAGAGCATCTTAGGAATTAGCCTGAATTTTGTGATGAAAGTCTCTCGAGGGAATAGGCTGAATTACAGTGTTAGGTTTCAAATCTTTATAGAAAACCACACAGGTTTTTTTTTATTTTCTCCCCCTCTCTCTTCCAGGGCAGAGCTCGCTAAGATCATGCGCACGAGGGCGAAGGAGATTGAGGTGAAATTGCTTTTGTTTGCAATTCAGAGAACCACCAACTTTGAAGGACTCCTGGCTAAACGTTTCTCAGGCAGCACTTTAGCTGATGGAACAGTGGTAAGGGGATTCAAAAAGAAAGATTTCTTTATTCAGCAGCTTCCTGGGGAGAGAGAAACCCTCTGCACATAGCTCTGGGAGTGGGAGACTGCAAAAAATGCCACCTTCAGCCTCTTCTGGCACATTAGGGTGCTTAGTGGGACTGTGCTCAGTGCCTTGTAGTTGAAAAAGTGATTCTTGATCATGTAGACTGTGTAGAGAAGATGGCACAGGGCTCACAAGAAGAAAAATGCACTAACTGGCTACTTTTTTGGTTCTCCTGGACCCTGTACTGTTTTCAGCAGAAGCCACATAGCTATGGAGAACCACAGAGTAATTATGGTGTTATAATATTTGTTCTCTGCATGTCAGTGACACATCATAAATAAAAGTTCCCTCTTCTCTTCATTTCTAGCTACCACACGTTCACCACATGGGACTAACTTTCAATCCCACATTGTGTGTTGGGTTAGTCTGACTTGCAGGGACATTGGTAGCTTCTACTTTTGTCTCATTTTGGTGAAGAAAAACAGCTCAAGGAGTATCTCTGGAGCCATCTCAGAGGTTTTTCTGCCCAGAACCTCAGCCAAGAGCTGTGCCAGCCAAGTGTCCTGATAGCAGAGTCCACGTGTGGGTCAGAAGCCACTGGTTTGAGGTTAGGTTCTCTGTCCAGCTGGTGTCTTGAATCCTACTTGGATGTGATAATTCAGCCCATGAGGGAAGCCTGCTGGGCCCACTTGTAATTTGCTGTGGATCAGTAGGTGCTGCTAATTATAAAGGGAAGTCCTGTAAGGTTTTCCTCCTGACTGAATTTAGGTCTCTCAAGAATATGGCTTTATTTTTCTGACAATTTTCGTAAGAAATTTACAGCTTTAATTAAATTGGCTTCACTGGGTTGTTAGCCCTTTGGAGAGAAGGTAGATAGACTCAGGTCACCTCTGTGCTGGGAGAAGACAAACTGCTGGGCAGTGCTTTGAAGGGCTCAGGAAAGCCAAACATGGATGCAGCTGTGTGCCAGAGGGCACAAAACAAACTGTTCTCTAAAGAGTTTCCTCTTTTTCAACAGAAGAAGCCAGAAGTGCCTCCTCCCTCCACCAACCCATTTCTGGAGGATGAAACTGGGACAGAGACAGATGAGATTGTGATGGAGAAAAGTGATATGGACAAAGTAAGTCTTTGAAGTTCTCCAGTTGTCAGCAAGGCAGTCTCTGTGTCAAAATCTCCAGTGGTGCCTAAGCTTTTCCCATCACATTGATTTGAAAGGTTTGTTTTCACAGCAATTAATTTAGTGCAGTTTTGATCCTCTGTGCAGCATAGAGGCTCCCAGTACAGCCATGGTTTGCTCTGGCTCACTTCACTGAAACCAAAGCAATCTTTATGCTGGTTAATAGTGCAGAGACAATCCTGCCACGTGAGAATGAGTTGGATCCTGTTCTAACCTCTTACAGCAACAGGATTTCTGTCAAAGAAAGATGAACTAGTCTAGTTGGGGTTTCAGATCCCAGAAGCAGCTCCTCTGCAAACAATTGCAATTCATATTTTGCCCTGTCAGCCAAGCAAACTGTCTGGAGTCACCAGGCAACTCATTGAACCTTCAAGTGTCAGTTTTAGATTTTCACTCCAGATAAATTACCTCAGGGATTTTTATCTCTGGAAGTGCTTTTCATCCAGTACCTCTGCAAAGCAGGCAACACCTCACTGCTTGTACAAGCACTGGGTTTCCAAAGCCCTCTGCAAACATTAGAGTAGTGAATACTAAATGCAATTGTTTTAATTGGCACCAATTTCAAGGCCTATAAGCCCCGTATTTTTTTATTCACCAGATGAATGTTTTCTAAGCTGCTTGAGGCAGGTACTCTCTCCTTATCCAGTGAGTTTACAGCCTTGTAAATGGGCCATGTACAGGTGTATCCTGATAGATCACCAGAGCCCCAGGAGCTATTCAGATCCATCCCCCTGGGGAGGTGAGGAGGTGGTAACTCTGCACCAGCACGATCTAGTGCACTACATCCCTCCAGATTTACACATGAGCAGGGCAGCCTTCTGCCTTCCACCCACAGCCAGAGTACTGAAACAAAAAGATTTAAGCAAAGTTTTGCTCTTTTCATTAAAATAAAGTTGGTATTGGCTGGACTTTATCAGTGATCTGGAAGACAGAGATTGGGAACTTGGGAAGACACATATGTGGTGTATTTTTTGGGCAGAGCTTGCTTTCCAGTGTCTAATGCCTGGGAGAATGTTGGCTCTGGTATGCAGTGCTGGAATGAGAGGACTTTCTTGGAGAAGTCAATGGTGCTTGAAGGCAGATGAAGAGATAATTGCTATAATTAGGGCTGGATTTGTTGAACAGCAGAACCCTGGCCAGAAGCAGTTCAGGAGATTCTGAGGAAGGAACTGCTCTGCTCCCTATACCTGGGGAGGCTGGTACAAAGCCATGCATGGAGCTGTCTCTGGAATGCTGGTCGTGGTGAGGTTAGCTCTCCTTTTGGGAATGCCCTGTGTTAATGCTCATGACACAGTGCTGGGCTCTGCTGCAAGGGCATCTGCCCTGCAGGCTCCTCTCTGCCAAGTGGGAGCCCTGGGGGCTCCAACATCTCAGTGTCACAGTGCCAACAGCTGGTGGTTAGTGCTGAGAGTTTGTGTTGGAGATCTCATCTTCTGCTGTTGCTACATGGAGAAGGGACAGGAAGAGCTGAAGATAAAGGGTTTTCAGTGGAAAAGCCCTTCCAAGATGCTTGTCCTGAAAATTCAAGACACTTGGGAGTGCAAGAGGGAGCACAAGAGTTTGGGGGGGGGGGGAACCCCTGTTAAAAAAGCACCTCTTAGTAATCCTAGCAGTTTGGTTTAATCTGTTTACTTTGGATAGTAATGAAAGGAAACTGGGCCAGCTGCAGACCTCCTTACTGTGACAACAGTAACCTTTTATTATTTCCATCAAACTCAAGGAGGAAATAGCTTAAACATCTGCAGCTTTTGGACAGAATTGCACACTCAGAAATACAGCTTCAGTGCTACTGTTAAAAGATTTAGTATTCTCTCCACCAGACATGCTGTGAGCAGCATGGTGCAGAGACACACACACACAGAACCAATCCTGCTTTAGCAGTTGGCTTTTCCAGCCTGGTAAATTGTAAAGATGGTGAATCTGCAGCCTTGTGTTGGCACTGCCATCCTGGTGACTGGGAGATGTCTAATTACCAGCTATTGTTTTCCTCCCTGCTCCAATTAGTGTGTGCATCTGGCAGAAATGGGCAGGCACTGGCAGAGGGGTTGGGGTGGAGGATGCTGGTTAGTGCCTGTGTCCCAAAGCTCTAAAACCTTACATTCTGCACTCATGCTCTTGATGAGAAGGTTAATGAAACAAGTCTCATAGAGATAGTCTGATCTCCATAAAACCCTTTGCTCTCTTCAGGTTTGCAGCCTTATATTTGGATTCATCATGTCTTTGGGGCTGAATTACTGCTGAGAATTGTTTGCCTTGTCATTCTCTGCCATTTCTTCAAAAGGCTTAGTGCCACCTCCTCTGTCATTTAGGACAGAATGCCCTTTAGGCTCTCTTGTTTTGCTTTCCTTTAGGCTCTCTCATTTTGCTTTTCTTGTTTTGCTTTTCTTATACTAAAAAAAAAAATCAGCTGGAAAAATTCATATCTTCTTTGGCTGGGAGCTGATCCTGGCTTTTTGTAGAGAGTGGAGCAAGAATTCCATTCCAGAGTTGCTGCAGCTCTCTTTGCAGCCAGTGAAAAACTGTTGGCTTGCTGGGAAGCAACAAGAAAAAATTGTCTATTAGTAAAAAAAAATAAAATCATACAACTCTAGCTGTAGAGCAAAAAAGAGCTTAAAGGCCTTGCCCAGCCTGGTACTTAAACATGCACAAATTTAAACATATGAGTAGTCCTAGTGGCTTCAGTGAGCTGTGCTTGGCTATGGTGTAGAGAACAAGACTGAACTGAAATGAGGGTAAACCACACGAGTCCCAACTGGCACATGTCTTAATGCTCTAAATGTGATTTTAAAGTAGAAATCTTTGCATCCCCAGAATGATGTTTCACAGTGAAATAGAGCTGTAGTTTTGCCTGTATAATTCCAGCTCCTCCAGTAATTACATGCTGTTTATCTAAATAAAATTCATCCAGATGAAGTCTGTAACTTGGAGTTATTACCCTTGATGCTTTAAAATGGAGGGATTTTTTCAATCTTGCTTCCAAATAACTGCTGCATTTCATTTTAGAGACTGGGCAAGTCTTGTTACTGTTTGAAGGATTCAACAAACTGCATTAAGGTCCTTTTACTGAAATCTGTTAGCACAGAGCAGCCTTCTCTTTGGGGATAAGAGCATTTTACAAGTGGAAAGATAATTCCTTGGGTTGCTAAGAGCTCTGTAAGAGGGAAGGAAGACTTAGATATACTGTCAATTATATGCTTTGATTATATTATAATCAATGACACCAATTACATGCTTTGATGGTGAGACAGTGGCACAGGTTGCCACTGAAATCTGTTAGCACAGAGCAGCCTTCTCTTTGGGGATAAGAGCATTTTACAAGTGGAAAGATAATTCCTTGGGTTGCTAAGAGCTCTGTAAGAGGGAAGGAAGACTTAGATATACTGTCAATTATATGCTTTGATTATATTATAATCAATGACACCAATTACATGCTTTGATGGTGAGACAGTGGCACAGGTTGCCCAGGGAGGCTGTGGCGTGGCTGAACAGCAAAGTTTTGCATTCTACTACTTCTAAAGACTTAATTCCTTCTGTGCTGTTGCATTGCTGTTTCATCAAGGTCTTACAAGTCTGAACCAACACTTTAAATGTTTTCTTACAGCCAAAGAAGCCAAAGGTCCCTGACAATCCTTTCCATGGCATTGTTTCCAAGTGCTTTGAGCCTCACCTTTATGTGTATATCGAGTCCCAGGACAAGTGAGTAACCAATCTACTCTTTGGGCTTTGTTTGCTCTTGAACGTGTTGGGTTGTACTAGATTCTGTGCTCAAGCTGCAGAAAATCATTTCATTGAAGTTGTGCTCTTTGAATTCATCAGGAGTAGTGTTTGTGGTTCAAGAAAGTTTGAGTGGGACTTTTGCTTGGGCAAACTGAGTGTTCAGAGGGCTGTGGCTGTTGGTTTCATGTGTAATTGCCAAGGTCTGCAGGAATGGTGCCCATCAACTTTCTGCAGAAGAAGCTTAGTGTTCCTGCAATTACTTCTGTTGCCTCTGCAATTCCCACTGCAGACATATGTCTTTCTTTCATCTCATGTCTTCCACAAATAATAGGTTTGGGTTTTCTGTAAAATACACATGTGGCTTCGTGGCAGAGGAGTTTCAAGATTTGCTTTGTAGAAATGAGTTATTTGAGATGCTTAGATGAAAGCTGCTGTAGATGAGCTGGCTGTGAGATAACATTATCATCGCTCACAGATTGGGACTTTGTCAGGGGCTTTAATCCCTGGAACCCTCCTTCATCTTCCTCTTTGACTTGCAGCAAAATATCTCCAATGAAAGGAGCTTTCAGCTTAGAGCTCTGAGAAGTTTTTAGAGCTCTCGCCACACTTTGCTGTGCACCTTGATTCACACCAGGGTTTAACCATCTCAGTAACAACTGCAGTGCCAACTGGGAGAGGAGATACTTGAAAAAGGTTCAATTTAGTCTGTTAGCACAGATTAGTGGCTTGAAAAGAGAAGGAGGTGCCTGCTTCATGTATCTCATCTGCCTGTGCCCTTCTGTCTTCCAAGGACTTACACATGAGAGAGTGCATAACTCCAGGCTCCTAGTGTCCTGATTGTGTCCAAACTCCACAATAACCAACCTGAAAAAGCTTTCTCATGTCCCACCAACCTTTTATGCTTAAAGAAAAGTAATGAAACAGTTGAAACCTTGCACAATGGTCTGTCATGCTGGGTTTAGGTTCCACTCTGCAGTGTAA